>NC_022018.1:2658847-2677643 GCF_000317375.1 Microtus ochrogaster | reverse complement strand
AGACTAAAACCCCAAACCCAGGCTGCTCTTAAATATTTGTATAGCCTTGGGACTGGGCAGTATTGGCTTAAGACGTAGAAGAAATTTACAGGCACCTGGAAAGGGTTTTATTGTTTCTCTAGTGTTGGGTTAACCAAGCAATACACATCAGATGCATAGTCACAAAATTCCAGCCATTAGAAAAAGCTATCTCAGAAAGGCACATTTAAGTCTACATACAACAATAAGGGAGTTTGGAGAGCTTCATTCTGATTTCTTGAGACCTTTCCAATCACCTCTAATTCCAAATGATCATTTGTGTCACCGTGCATTAAGAGAAAAGGTTGGGGCTTAGCTTGTGCCCTCTTTTTTTATTGAAAGTAGTTTTGTGCTCACTTAAAATTCTTCGCAAATCCTCAGATTGGTCCCAGAAATGTCTGATTCTCAGGGGGCCTTAGAGCTCTGAATTTGCTGGAGTTGGGCCAGAACACAAGCAAAATGTCTGGCCTCCCTGCAGTTCCGCAGAGCAGTTACAAAAATCTGGAATAAACTAAGCTCCCTGACTTCGATGAATGTGATGGGTCTTAAACATCGCCAAAGTCAGACCCTGGAAGAAGTAATCAAGTTCATAGGCTGCTTCTGAAATAAATGCATTGCCTTCATTCAGAGTCACGGCTGTCTTGGGAGGGAACACTAGGTGTCACTGCTCCCATGAAATGTCCTATTTCGAATCTATGTGTGGGCATGGAGGTACACTTAGTACCTTTTACCCCAACTGTCTTCATTTTTAACACTGCAGACTTAGTGTTTCACAACCAATAACACCCAAGGAATTTTAGCTAGTTCTATAAGAAAACTAAATCCACTTAGGCAAGACACAGTTCTGTGATTTTGATCATTAGTACAAAGTTCTACCTTACCCTCAACCCAATCAGTCAGGTAGGACAATGCCAGCTATTGCTACACTAAAACTCTTTTCACTACGCCACTGAAAGTTACTGTTCCATGTTTCCTAATATGTCCCCACCTCACCCCTTCCCTGAACTACCATCATGATCTGACAGCTGTATAGTTGCAGGCTGACCCAGATGGATGGTGGTGGGTGTTTTTAACTAGAGTTTTTCTCTGTTAGGCAACTGTGATGCATTCTTTCTCTCAGCCCTTTGCAATGGTGATAAATGGGTGGAAGTAGAGGGCTTTGAATTTTAATCCAGTCCAGGCAGAAACACTTCAAGTCCACTCTAGGATATGCTGGCAGGACCGTGTGGGTACCTGTCAGCAGAAGGTACAGTGCACCCTGGGAAATAATAAAAATATCTAAGCTGCATGAGTAACAATATGAAGGGCAAACAACTCTACCGTTACTGTGTATAAAAAGTAAAAATTCAGGGCTCTCTGTGCTTATGGATATTCAAGGATTGGAAGAAACATTCTCTGACACTTGCCTCCATTGCTGGAGATCATTACATTGCCTGGGCTTTCATTCTAAAATTTTCAAAGCTGAAAGACCTAGCAAGTCAAGTATTTCAAAGGGCATTTATAGACACTGTTTATCTAAAAAGAAAAAAAAAATTTTGTTGAACTTTACTCCTATGCACTTAAAAAGGGATTCATTTCCACACAGCATAAATTCCCAGCAGGAAAATTTAGAGAAAACATATTTCATGAAAGGTGTATATTTCAGAGTTAGAATTTGGAAAATAAACCACTCTTGTTATGAATCACTTCTACATGTTCATGGGCATACATCTTAAAAGCACTGAATAATCTAACATTATGAAAGTAAGTTTATGTACTCCATGTACAAACTTATACACTCCATGGGTAGAATTATATCTTTATTAGTGGAGCAGTGTTGGGTATGGGTTCCAGCTAAAGGAGTGGGACTTAAGTCAAGTCAGATATAGGTTGGTTAATCCCACAGGCTTTGTGCCACCCTTGCCCTAGGATACACTGCAGACAGGGCAGCACTGCAGATGCTTGTGCCTGGGTTCAAGGCTGGGTTGATGTTTCCATTTCTCCTTTGGTAGTGCGCAGAATGCCTTCTTGTACCAAAGACACTAGCATGTAGTGATAAAGACTCTACAGGCACCAGATCAAATCCTCCAAGTTCAGTGAGTTGTGTAGGTGCTGTCTTCAGCTTTGCCTCAGTTTGTGGAGAGCAACCTATAGTCTTGGCAAAAGCCTGACTATAAAAAAAAGGGTTGTTTAGAGGGGTTCCCATAGGACCCCTTTGGCCGATAACTCCACTAGATGTAACCCAACCCAAGTACTAGAAGTTTCATTGGGTGACATAATTTGAATTTGGAGACTTCATTTAGATTATATGTGTGTGTGTGTGTGCGCGCGCGCGTATGTGTGTGTGTATGTGTTTGTGTGTAAGCTTTTACTTACACCTCTCAAATAGTCTTTAATTTTAAATGTCCCTCCCCACTCCCCACATTCCCTCTTATCCCCCTCTTCCCTCTGTCTTCCCACTTGATCCTCCTGTTCCAGCAACCCCCACATATCCATAACTTCTATTTCCCTTTCCTAGGAGATCTATCTGCCCCCCTCTCCCATGCCTTGCTCTATAATACCCTCTGTGTTCTGATGTAGCTTTCTTATCTTTGTGTTCATAGCTATTATCCACATATAAACAAGTACATTCCATATATGTCTTTCTGGTTCTATTTCACTTCACTCAGGATAATTTTTTTCTTTAGTTCTAGCGATTTACCTGTAAATTCTATGACCCATGACTTCATTTTTTGACATCTGAGCAACATTCAATTGTGCAAGTATACCACATTTTCTTTATCCATTCTTATGTTGAGGGATCTAGGTCATTTCCAGTTTCTGGCTATGATGAACAGAGCAGCAATGCACATGCACAAGCAAGGGTCTGTGGTAACATGAAGTGTTCTTTGGGTCTAGAGCCTGATGTTGAGGCAGATCAATTTCCATCCTCCTGAAGAACTGCCACACTGATTTCTAGAGTGGCTGTATGAGCTTACATTCTAACCGGCAGTGGAGGAGTGAGCCCTGTACTCCACATCCTTGGCAGCATGAGCTGTCACTTGTGTTATTGATCTTAGCCACTCAGACAGGCGTTAGATGGAATCTCAGAGTAGTTTTGATTTGCACTTCCCTCATGGCTAACGATATTGAACATTTCTTTAAGTGTTTTTCAGTCATTTGGGTTTCCTCTTATAAGAGATTTTTGTTTAAATCTGTATTCCATTTTTAATTGGGTTACTTATATTTTGGAATTTAATTTTTTGAGTTCTTTATATACTTTGGATATTAGTCCTATATTGAATATGTAGTTGGTAAAAAAAAAATCTTGTCCCATTCTGTAGGCTGCCACTTTGTCTGAATGATAGTGGCCTTTGGTGTATAGAGATTTTTCAGTTTCATGAAGTCTATTTATAAATTATTGATCTTACTGCTTATGTTGATGGTGTTCTATTCAGCAAATCCTCTCCTGAGTTAATAAGGACAAGGCAATTATCCACTCTCTCTTCTCTCAGGTTCAGGGTATCTGGTTTTATTTTGAACTCTTTGATCCATTTGGAGGTGAGTTTTATGCATGTGATAAATATGGAACTATTTGGATTCTTCTTCATGTAGTCACCCAGTCTGATGAGTGCCATTTGTTGAAGATGCTGTCTTTATTCTAGTGTGTATTTCTGGCTTCTTTATCAAAAAAAATCAGGTGTCTGTAGGTGTGTGGATCTATGAGTTTTCAATTTGATTTCATTGATTGACATGCTTGTTTTTCTTCCATTCCATTTTTATTAATAGATGTGAAAATAAATACTTTTTTAAAAATAAAGGAACATTTCTAGATAACCTGAAGTAATTATCAGGAATCTGTCTTTTTTTAAAAAAAAAAAACCAGAGAGTAATTTATTTTTATCTTATGTTTTATAGGTGTTTTGCTTGCATCTGTGTACTTGGACCACATGTGTGCAGTGCTCACAGAAGCCAGAGGAGGACACCAGACTCCCTGGATATGGAATCACAGATGGTTGTGAGGCAATGTGCGGGCTGTGGTAACCACCCTGGGTCCTCGGGAAGAGGGTTTTCACTGCTGAGCCATCTCCATAGCACAGGGACTAACTTTTATTCTATCAGCCTTTATGTTTAATATTTAGATTTTTGGGTCTTTTGTATATACTACTAAAAAAATTTCCCTAAAAATACATATTTCTTAAGTTTAGAAAAAGGCCAAAATATGTAAATTTCACAGTAAGGAAACTAGGCAACGTGCTATGTAAATCTAGTACAAAACTTACTATTTCTAAAGTGAGCATCAAATCTTCAATGCTCAGACTGTCACATATACAAACAGGCTAGAGCTGGCCTATGGGACATGGGCTTAATTTAAGTAGGCTGAAAATCCATTCTTCTCACCAGAGGGGTTGCCTTGCTTCAACGTTAGAAGTTCTTTTGGCTTCTCTTTCCTTTTCATATTAGTTTTTAAATTTTTGAAAGTTTATTATCTGTCTATACTACACATCTACCTTATTATCCCCTCACTCACCCTCACTTTCTCCTATAACCCGCCCACATTAGCTGATCTTCTTTTCTTTCCAACCACTCCTCCCCCATCATGTTTGTTTTTGCTGGTGCTGGTCTTGTGCAAGTGGTCACAGCTGCTGCGTGTTCATGACTGCCATGGCCATGTCACATTCAGAAGACAGCGTATGATCATGTCACATTCCGAAGACAGCATACGATAAGACTCTTCCCCATGTTCCAGCTCTCATGACCCCGCAAGCCACTTTCCATAGTGTGCTCCAAGGCTTCTATACATACACTTGAGCAGTTGTGGCTTCTCTCCAGGTTATTTTGGCTGTATAATCTGAGGAATAACTACTTCTCTTTCCAAGATAGCCACGGGACTCAGTGTGCCATCCAGTGGCCTCCCCACCGGTGTCTCCGGGGATTCTTGCAAGTCCATTCTGATGAACAAGCTAGAGGGGTGTCGGTTATGAGCCCATAGGGGAGAACTGTATTACACCTGTCAGTGAACTATGAGATGTCTCTTATAACAATGAAGTTAATATATGTCTCCAGGATATTCACCCTGTAAAGAACTTTATCATAGTGTATTGAAAAGCAGATACTAGAAAAGGAATTTTTCAAAGTTCTCTTGTCTTTACAGTCAGAATTTGTATACACAAATAAGAAGAATGAATGTTTTTTGTATTGTGCTCTTAAAACTGTATTCTTTTTAGTAATTAAATTTATTCCTTTAACTTACCTCCCCGTTGCAGTTCCCTCCCCCGTCCCCTGAGTCAACTCTTAAGAGTAAACACCCACCAAGCAGGGCAGGTTGGCCAGCTAAAGCCCCAGAAATCTTTGTCCCTGACTTGTTAGCTTTGGTATTACAAACACATGCCATCATGCCTGGCTTTAAAACAAAACAAATCAACCAATTGAACAAACAGCAAAACAAACAGAAAAGAGACAAACAACAACAACAACAACAACAACAACAAAAAACAAAAACAAGCCCGCATAGGTTCTGTGGATCAAATTCTGGACCTCATAATTTCACACCAAGCATTTTATTGACTGAACTACCTACTCAGCCTATCTATCCTCTCCCTCCCTCCCTCCTCAACCCGGGAGCAAAGCAAGGTCAAAGAGATTTAAGACTTGTTTTACTGAACTGAGACCCTCAGACAGCAGTGTCTACCACCCGCCAGAGCCCTTCTGAGGAGGCAGCCTGAAGGGTCACAGTGGCTCAGTACAGCTGCCAGGCTTTGTGGGATAGGGCCACCCATGATAATTAATTGGCTACGATTATTGCTGTTCTTGTTTGTTTTGTTTATTTCTTTGTTTTGTAGAATCTCGCTATGTAGATTTCACAGCAGCTGGCTGCAAACTCGGATGTTCCTGCCTTGATCTCCTGGGAGATGGGATGCAGATGCACAGCCATCCTGCTCCCCTCCAGGGATACATTTTAAGTTTTGAACACAGTTTTCTGGTGCTCTGCACGCCATGCAGTTACATGAGGCTGAGGTGGTTAACTGTAGAGGTGGTTCCTCCATCCCCTTATTTTCCAAAATGTTTGACCCCAAATCTACAATAGAAAGCCTGAACATTTCCCCTATGTCCATAGACACGACTGGCTTGTGCAGAGGCTTTGTCTCCGAGCTGTTCAGGATCCAGGTCCTCTGATTTTCAAACCAGTGGCTATGGATTTAGCAATGAGGGGAAGAGATTGCAGGTGCTTATTTCTTTTGTTTCAGTTTTTTAAATGATTTGTTTATTTTATCTGTACTGCTGTTTTATCTGCACATGTGTCTGTGTGAAGGCACTGGAATTTCTGGGACTGGAGTTTTAGACCATGGTGAGTTGCCATGTGGGTGCTGGGAATTGAATCCAGGTCCTCTGGAAGAGCAATCAATGCTCTTAACTGCTTAGCCATTTCTCCAGCCCCATCAATTTTATTTTTAACTTTAATAAGAGAACTTAAAAATAAAATTCAAATAGGCATTTGATATATGGTACAGTTGCCCTTGAAGATTTGTGAAGAGAAGACCATGGGATAAATGACATCAGAGTAATTTATTTTCTAAACAGAAAACAAAATTAGATTCCTCTCTTAAAGCACAAAAAAGCAAATAATTCCAAAGGCTTTACAAGTAAATATAGAAGAGCGTTTTTATGGCTTTCTATTATTAGGGAAAGTTTTCTTACAAGATGAGAAATGAAAAATATTGGAACAAAATAATTAAAGTTGACAACCTTATTATTTAGAACTCATCCCCATCAGAAATTGAGTGGATATGTGAATCATAAGTTGACAGTATATGTTTGCAACACAGACAAGGGTTACTATAATCAAGTAATACAAAATCCACAAAGAGCTATAAAGACAAGGTGTAAACACAGAAGAGGGTTAGCTAAACAAAACACTGAAAGTCTGGGGCTGGGGAGATGGCTCAGTCAGTAGAGTGCTTGCTGCATAGTCATTAGCACCTAAATGGTCCTGTCTCAGCATCCACAGGATAAAGCTTCCATGGTAGTAGATGTCGAGTACATCTGAGAGCCCAGTGGGAGCCAGGGATGGAGACAGATGGATCCTTGAAGCTCACTGATCAGAGAGCCTAGTGGAGTCAAATGGGATCCAGGTTTAGTGAGGGAACCTGTTTCAGACAAAGAAGGGAGCAACCCAAGAAGACACTCTATGCTGATGTCTGCTCTCCATGGGCAGTGTGTACATGCACACATCCACATGAACATGCATACTAGTCCAGCACTGACGTCTCCAAGCCTGCTTGGCAAGGATTCAAAGGACTAATAACACATATGCTGCTGTCTGGAATGCATGCAAATCTACTCATCTAGATGAAGATGAAACATAGACTCGGGGGAGAAATTAATGAAGTTACTTATACATTTTAGGGGCTTAATAATAGCATATTAATCTTACTATATTTGATACTAACAACAAATTTGGGAGGGAATGTTGCTGATTATGATGAATTCTCAAAGAAGGAAATTGTATAATAAGTGGAGCAATCAAGCTTACATGCAACAGCAGAGACAACAGGCAACCTGAGATTTTCTATAATACTTAAGTCCAGATTTCTAACTACATATGACTCTTGTTATTATCTCTATAGATTTACATGCAACAAGAACCCCTGCCAATTCCTAAGGTCTATGGAGAAAACATCTTCACATTCTTTCAAAATGATTGTACAAAGAGTGGCATGAGGTTTCTAGTCTCAGTGAGTAGATATGAGGTTGATTGCTATGACTGGAGCATTATGAGGGCCAGCACACGAGCACGTGCACACACACACAAACACACACACACGCACACACACTCACACACCATAAACAACATCACCGTTCTACTCAAAGAACAAGAGGTTCAAAATAGAAAGTCCGAGCATGCTGTAGATAAATATCCAAATAGCTAATATACTCAGTTCTTTTTAACTAAGTTCTTTTAACACATACTTCAAAGGCAGCAGACACAGCATGTTTACAGCTTCAAATGGTCTCCTTCATTGTCTGTGCAGTGAGCTCAAAATCAGTTCAAATGTAAGTATGGGCTGAGCTGATAAATAAAACATCTGAAAAAGCACGTGCTTACTCTGATTTCCTGCTATAAAGTTTCAAAACAGGCAGAGTTAAGAAGAGACTTTTCCAGAATATTGAACAACCACTTGTATGTTAAGACAGAAAGACCCCAAAGAAACACACACATTGACCTAAGAACATCTTTAATCTGTTTTTTGCTCAAAGCACAAAACTATGACAAATCCAGCCACGTCTTGTGACTGTAAGGAAGAGTGATTTGAAAGGCAGCTCCTCCCAGACGTGGAAATAAGATGCAAATTTCCATTTCCTTCAGGTAAGGTCAAACCCTGGCCCAGGGAAGGAATTAAGCCCTGTGGCAAGTCACGTGGGCAAGCAGCTAATCTGGAACACATTTGATTAGTTTGGCATTGCATACTTTAGTTACATTGAATGGGCACATTTTCCAGTTGAGATACAATGATTTTACAGTCATCCAAAGAAACAGTAGTTGCACATCATTAAATCCTACTGGGAACTCAGTACAACCCTGGGTTCAGACATGAATGTTCATTTGCCAAGTTGAGAATTCTTTAGAATTACTTTGAGCTTGGGCTCCTTCTCTCAAAAGAAAGTATCACCTATTCGTTGGTGAAAAGGGCCAAGGAAAAAACACCCTACTGCAGACTAGACCCCAGGACCAGCCTTGAAACCCAATCCCTGAGTCCGGCTGTAGAATTCCACCTATCTCTGAGGTCCTGAGTACAAAATCTCATCAATTCATAAGCACAAAATCCCACCAATCCCTGAGTTTGCCTCAGAATCAGGTTACGAAAATCCACCAATCCAAAGTCACCCTGGAAAGCTCTGCCCTCCTGCAAGAAACCCTATATAAACTCTGTGCCAGGTTCCACTTGCTGCTGTTCCTCTAGAAGGCCCCCTCCTCGATTCCTCCATCCCAATAAATCTCTTGCGTGAGGTTTGTTGTCTGATGTGATACTTTCCCAGGATTGGAGGCCAACTTTTGCTGGAACCTCAGGGGAATAGAATTGTAACACTTTTCCAGGGGACACTTTCCCGGGGGAAACTTGCTCTAGAGAGTGAAATTGTTATACCCTGGGGGGGGAGGAGATACTAAACAGAGCTGTAATACTTCTCCAGAGCACAGGAGAGCTGAGATGTAACAATTTTGCGAGAAAACATGTCCCTGCCAGAGCAGAGTTTGTTACACCTGCATCAGGAAAATCTTTCTCTAGGGCAGGGCTGTAAACTGCCATGCTTACGGTGATGTGGTATTCCTTGGCTCCCAATTCCATCCAAGCTGCAACGTTTACACCTATGACTTAGACAGCATCTCCAAAATGGTATGAGTTGCTTTTCCAAGGGCCCAGACAACTAGGAATGTCCTTTCAGAATTTCTTCATGCTGGCCTCCAGTCTATGAAAATAAACTTCATAAATGGAGTGACCAAGCAGTAAAAAAATGAGTGACGGCACCGAAGTCATGAGAACTGTCCTAAGACGGCCCCCTTTAGTTCAGAATACAGGTATTTTCCTTTCAGAGACACAGTATTAGTGTTAAGGTGTTATTTTACAGTGCTCCTCACTAGAAAGACGCTCCTACTATGTACATCGTTTTGAATCTCATGGCTTCAAAGAGAAAACAGGATTTCAGAAAATTAGCACACACAATGACGTACATCAACCGCACTGTGTAACATCTAACATCATAACTATTTATTTGCTCTCTTCTCTTACCAGTACAGTAATTTTTTCATAATAATGTCCCTTTCTTAATTTGTAAGCTTTAATTTTAATTAGTAGATAAAATTTGTATGTGTTTATACTATGCAGCATAATGTACTGAATAATAAAATCCTCCTTTTTGCACATGTATGTATATGATACGTTTGTTTGTGCACGTCTGTGGGTCCAGGTAAGCATGTACACACATGAAGAGGCCTGAAGTTGATATTGAGAATCTTCTTATTCAGTGCTCTGCTCCTTATTCACTGAACAGAGCTCACCAAGACAGGCTTGTCTAGCTAGCCAGCTTGCTCCTGGATGCCCTGTCTCTGATCTTCTGAATGCTGGCCGTATCGGTGGGCTGCAATACTCCTCTGACTTTTACTTGAATTCTGGGGGTCTAAACTCTAGCCCTCAACCCAATGTAGCAAGCACATTATCCTCTGAGACACCTCTCCAATCTCAATAACAAAGTTCCTATGTAACAAATGAAGCTAAAGTTCCCACTGTTATATCCAACCTGATCTGTTATTGTTCATTGGAATGAACACAGTAAATATATTGTAAAAGAGGGGGGGGCAGGGGAGAACAATAATGAGCACTCAAAACATAAAGGGAATAGGTGCAGATGATTTTGAAGATTTATGGAATTACTTTATTGAATTGACTGCAACATGTTTTATAAAAATATCACATTAATTTTTGACAAGTGATAGTGTATTTTTTAATGCTCCAGGATATCATGCTGATTAAGATATGCTTGCCCCTGTCTCAGTGCAGATTTTAAAGTTTGAATCATAAGTATTTGCTATCAGTTCTTATAACACTTGGCAACAACGCCAGCATTTCACAGAGCAGGTACCGCCACACTTCAATAAGTATACCTATCAGAGTACATGGAAATAATTGGGGAAGTTCATGGGAGAAACTGATATTCCTCTGCAGTTTAAGGGCACTGGATGTTACAGCCCATATCCTCATATCCTGTTTCTCCATTTCCTTAGACATGTCTGAGGGCAGGAGAAAGGCCTGCTTGAGCAACCAATCCTAACAGAGAAGAAGAAGAAGAAGAAGAAAAAAAAAAGGCAGTTTCATTTGGGGAGGAGAGGAGAGGAAGCAGTGAGCTGTGGAGAGAGAAAGGGAGACTGTGGTGTGAGATAAAATTGACAGGCAACTGTCTGTCCCCTCTGCAGAAGGAATGAGGGAAGAATATTCAGAGATGGAAGAAGCCAGAGGCCTCAGAATCAAGTGTGACTTTCCCTGGGGCATCTTAAGAGGTCTTCATCAACAGATGAATACTAACCAATCCAGAAGAAAATGAAAAGACATCTTCCCACCTCCAGATTGTTATTTAAAAACTTGGTTTCTTTGATTTCACATCTAAATCACAACCCTGTAAGAAATAGACTTCCTTAAGGAGCAGGGAATTCTTAAGCAACCTCCACTCTATCTGACTCCAAGGAACTGGAGTAGAAGAGAGACATGAACAGAATGAGGGCCAACCCTAAGATCTGGGTTAAATTGTGGAAATCAGATTGCATGTATATTTGTGATTGAACTTTTAAACTGTATAAGATATCTAAAAATCCAAAATGATAAATTAAGCAAAAGCCCAAACATTGTTAAGACATCCTTACCTACTGCGATAGGTAAAGCTAACACAGTTCCATGATAGACATAGAATCAGAACAAAGAATAGCAAGATCTACAGGTTTTTTTTGCTTTTTGGCTGTTTAACAAGTGAGTCAAGAATATCACTTATGTGTATACACACACAGTAACAGCCGTACATTATAGAGACCCTGTTGTCAAAGACTTTGATCAGTACTTTATCAACAATTCCATCAAATTCTCACATTTTTCTCTGTGAAACATACAGGTATAATTATCCCCATGACAAGGAAGCAAATAAAGGTTTGCAATAGGCTGTAATCTTGTGAATGGTTTCAAGGAAACCTATTCATATGTAAATATATCTGACTTAATGATTCATGTTGGAACCATTGAGGAAACAATTCCCTTGCTAATGATGGACCCTGGTAGGAAATAGGATTTACATTTAAGGACAGGAAAAACAAACAAACAAAATAAAACACAAATAAATAACAATAAATGGATTGGTACAAAATATAGTTTAGGACACAGGATGAAAGCAGAGTTGGGGATGTAGCTCAGATGGAGACATACAGGTGACCTTAGTCAAATCAGACCCTAGTTCTGTTTTGATCCCTCGCACCAGCAAAAAAAAGTGCATTATATATATATCTCACATCTGGGTTAAAGGTAATGGTAATTTGTGTGTGTGAGTGAGTGGGTGAAATGGAAGTTAAATCTATTCTAATAAAGTAGAAGGGACCCAGCAAAAAAAATGTTACCAGTAGTATGAACTCAGTGAAATGAATTAACATAGAAATTAGTAATTAAAACAGACTTAGCATAGAAATTACACTACAAAACACCATATGAACAGAATATGTGTGTTTCGTCACTCAACAAGCAGTTTTGAATGTTGAGTATGTTCTAGGTTGTGCCTGAACACTCAGCAAATTCTGGATGTATAAGAGGGAATGAATCAGGTAAGGTTCCTGTTGTCACAGAACTGACCATGTAAACCAGTGATGTCACAGCTTCGCTACCTCATTAAATATAGATAGCAAATGACTTATGCAAAGTCATAGAAAAAATGTCAGTGTAAATATTACAGGAAAGAATCCTAAATCTTCTAGATTCTTAAATCTTATAAGCAGCATCATACTTTCCAGAAGAGAGAAAAAAAGACAGAGAATATGAGAGATGTGTTTCAGTTGATTAAATCAAGTTTTGTCACACTAATATTTCCAGCATCCTGATTAACAAAGGGCAGCACATGTCTGTGGGTAATTTCAGGCCCTGCTACTGTGGATCCCAAGTGAAGAAATAGTAGCCAAATTTCATTGCATTGATTAATGCATGCTTGATCTGATCTGCTTCATTATACGGTCAGCAGTGAAAAACAGAAATGACACTTTATACAAAAATTTACATGTGGCAGCTGCAAACACACCATAGCAACAGAGAGAGATTGGTGAAATGGCTTGGTTTCTATAGCAACTATCACATGGACCATCTGTAAGCTGAACCGCAGCAATGGAAGCAAGATGAGCACTCTTAAAACCTGCTATGGGCCCCTTTGACTATTTAAACATAATGCTAAAATTTCATGTCTTCTCCTATATGAAAAACCTTCTCTTATTTGTTGTTACACATCTGATTGCTTTTGTTTGAATGAGCTGGTTTTTATTGAAATTTATAAATCTACCCTTTGCAAAAAAAAAAAAAATGAATGTATTTTCTGTTTCAAACTCCCATGTGCAAACGAATAAACCCCAATACAATGGCTAATTGGCATAAGCAGAGAAATATGGGTTGTTGAAAAACTGCATTATATATCAAAAGACAGATTCTATAAAATGCTATTATAAAACTGTAGTCTTTTGTTTATTTACTGCTTTTAAAGAATTCCAACAACCTGCTTTTCATAATGGCTGTCACCAGCAAGAAGTAGAGGAGGGAAATTACAACACAATGATTTGTTCTTTCTCCATTACCATATATGTCAACGTGCTGCTCACTCTACAGTCTCTAACATAATCAATGATCACTCACATGCAACTGAAATTCTCTGCACATAAACCTATCACCTAGGCATGCAGATGCGAAAGCATTGTGTGTATGCTTGTGTGGTCGTTCAGTTACATTACCCCAAGAATTAGTCTTTTCATGGCAGCACTGCTGGACAGGAGAAAATAGTAAAGTGTTTGAATTTTATTATAGGGAATGCTTTTCTGAGCTCATTTGTGCTATGATACTCAAAGGAAACACCAAGGAAGAAAGAAAACTGGGAAAAATAGAGAATGAGCATCGGAGGTGCCAAACCCCGTTCTGTCTCGAAGGTCACACCAACCTGCTGGTGGTGTGCTCATGCCACACTGCTGGCATCGTGCTTGCGCTCTGTTCACTTCCTCTGTGATGCCACTGGGTTATAGTTTTCATCTTCCACCCATTTGCCCTGCTATGCCTATTTCTGATTGATTGCATAGACTCACAAAAGGAGCAGCTAGCCTATAAACACTGTGACACATTTCTTTGTACTCCTCCTTTTGTTTCTTCTTCATTAGCCAGTGAAGGCTGCTGCCTGCTGCAGATTGATGAACCTGGGGTCATCTGACAGTAAGTGACAGAAGCATCAAGCACCAACTCAGGAAATAGCACCAACTCACTAAGGACCCTGTGAAGAAAGGTATCCAAACACAGGCTTCTTCTTGTGTACTGGAAGCTAACAGTAAATAGACTTGAGACTACCATGTCAGTTTAGATCTCAAGAAAGAAAATTTCAGTGTAAAAACATCACAGATTACAAAGCCGGTGTCTCCTGAAACAAAGACAGCCAGGGTGAAGAGCTGCAGTTTCTAGAAGCTACAACACTGCAGATGGAAGCTATTGCATGGACAAAACACAGACCAGATAAACATCCCAAAATAGAATCTGAGAGGGATTCTGGAATGGCGGACCCGGGTACAACCTTCTCAATTCATCTAGTTGACTGCCTTTTATGGAGCATCTAGTCTATTCCAGGTATGAACTAAATCTTTAATCTGTATACCCTATAATACTTTCCCAAACACAGCACAGCACAGCCTAGCATCGCCTATGATAATGGATGTATATTGTTAGGGTCATTGTACTGCTGCGGAAACAAAGGTCTAAAACAGACATAACTTGAAGTCAGTGGTAGAGCAGACTTGAACCCAAGGCTCTGTGAGTCTCTAGGCTTCACACTCTCACCACCATAACCTTTGCTCAGTATCTTGTTTCCAAAAGGAGAGATGGATGCCCAGAGCAAATGGGAACATGTATGTACTTAAAGTTAGAAAAGAATCTAGAAATGAGATCTTTGAAGCCAGAGGACACTTGGCTTCTACATCAGTCAGGATGACCTTTACAGGTTCTCTCTGGCTCCACAAATGGACAAGTTACTATATATTAGCCCGGCCACATCATGATGTCTTCCAATTCCACTTTATTGTGTTGCCAGTCAATTTTTTTATTAGGTTCTTTCATCTAGTCAAGTCCATTTTGTCTTCTCTTTCAGAGGTCCAGAGCTACCAACTACAGCCTCTAATACAGTCGACTAAGAGTGGATTAGTGAGTAAAATGTGCTGGAAAGAGCCTTTTAAACAAAATAACATTTTCAAAAATGTTTATTCTTAATTTTATGTGTATGGGGGCTTCGTCTGCATAAATGTCTGTGCTCCCTGTGTGTGTGTCTGATGCCTGAGATGGCCAGAAGAAGGGAATGGATACCTTTGAACTAGAACTAACAATAGCTCTGAGCCACCATGCCATTTCTCCGGCCCCCACATAGCATTTTAATTGCCCCTTTGGTGATTAAATACAAGATTCTGCCACTTGTCAAGAAAATGTTGGGATTCAAAAGCAGATGCAAAGATACAAGTCCTCGAAATTTCTCCTGTTGGGGGGGTCATACAGCTTAGGACAGTTAAAAAAAAAAACCAACAACCATGATACTAGCAAAGGAGGGCCACAGAGATAAACCATTCTAACTAGTTGGTAAGTACTAAGCAATCAAATAATAACTCTCCTGGTGGGCCACCAAACCACATTCATCCCTTAGGTCTTGGCTGGTCTCAAAGCTGAAGTCAAAGCAAATCTGTCAGCATCACACAATGGAAGCTAAGCTTTCATCCCATCGTATAGAGCCACCATGTTTATCAGGGAGGTGATATGGATTGTAGATGTTGTGCGAAACCCAGGGATGATGTTCCAAGTGGTATTTGCTTCAGCCATGAGGACATGAGGAAACAATTTCCAGATGTTACTCACCCATCGCTCCATCAGTCTTGTGTATGTTTTAATGACTTGATTTACAAAAACAAGCAGTGGGTAAATTTGTCTTGTGTACTAGTTTGTTTAACCTTGTCCTTACCTGTTTTATTTATCTAATATTTGAGAATTTTATACTTGGAAACAATATATTTTGATCATATCAACCCCCAGTCCCAGCTTCCAACTCCTCCGAGACCTTCCTAATATCTCCCTCCCAACTTAAATCATCTATTTGATTTTTTCTTTTTTTCCATTATTGTTGCCTTAACTTTTAAACTGCGAATATCTAAGATTGTAGAAACAACCACTAATTGTTACTGGAAGAATTATTATAAAATAAAAATGATTGCAAAAATTGTAACTATAATAGTTTTCAATGATTTTTAAAGTCGGATATATGATTAGCAAATTTTTCAGTTAAGCAAACAAAAAATATTAAGGAAAGTAATTGGACCAATGCACCCGTGTAGAGAAAATACTGTACAAGCAAATAATATTGAAAACATTCTTAATTTAAAAAAGGAAAACTCAAACTATATTTTTCTAGGATTTTAAATTTTATTTTGTTTTATGTTAAAGTATTTTTGCTATTGTCCAAGATTATAACAAGTATAACTTTAAAAGTCAGCACCATGTAGTAGTTAGGCCTCAGGTAAAGAGGGCAAGTTCTTGGGACAGACATCTTGTCCTGACCCTCACCCTATAACTCTTCACTTTCCTTTGTCATGAGGCGAGCAGCTGTCCACCATGTGTGTCATGCCATGATGCTCTACCATGCCATGCCTTTGGCCAATCATGGACTGAAAGTGTTGGAACCGTCATCCCCCTGAAAGCTGATTTTTCCAGGTATTTTGTCACAGCAGCGGAAAGGGGAGTAACATCCAGGTACAGCTTGTCTCTCCGTTATAGACACACACACTGAAGAAAGGGACTGTCGAATGCATGGTCAAAGTGTCCAGCACCTTGAGCAGTCCAGAGTGGTTTCCTAATAAGTAACTGCCCTACTGCTTTGCCCAGAACCTTCACAGCTCCGATGCGCCTAACCTGCTTATTTGATGTTTTCCGCGCTTGGCACAGACAGACATGTTTACAGAGCTCTTACCATCGGCAGGACAGTGCCTCCAACATCAGGAAAATAAGATTGCATCTAAATGATTCATTTTGCTTTCGGGGAGACTAAGAAATGACACACTTACACATTACAAAGGAATGTATGTAAAATGCTGTGTTATGTTAATAAATGCTAAGGCATTCTACTTGAAGAAATGGATTCAGAGCAGGCTGCTTACAGAGAAAGACTTATGGAGACCCTTGGAAGCAGTTGGGACCTGGGTAAGTTTAAGTACTGAAGTAAGGATAGGGACCTTTAGCCCAACCCCAGTTTTACTTGTAGGTGAACACAAAGGAGACTCTGGAAGACTGGTTGCAGGTCCTGAATATCAACTAGTCACCTGGTTAGTATATGTTATCCCTGCTGCATCATCCCCATCATGCTCCAGAGGCATCCATGGATGGGGCAAGAGCAGGATACTCATAAGGAGAGATACGAAAGAGGGGATTTCCCACAGTCTAGTCATAGCAGCCCTGATGGCCAGCCCACCCTGCTAAACAGTACCCCAAATTTGTATCCAAGCCTCCCAACACATTCTGCACGAGGCCATAGGCGCCATGGCTATACTTTTATGTCCCAATGGAATCTCATCTCTGTGTCTCTTGTCTGGAATAGAAATCCAGCTTTATTTGCCCGAACATCGCTTCTTTTCTGGCCTGCAGAATGGATCTGGAACAGACAAGTGACCCAGGTCATACAGTGAAATACAAAGAGAAGGTTCCTAGAGACTTCCAGAAAAGACTCTCCTTAAGATAGACCTTAGATATCACTGGCTAAATCTGAGGCTCTGGACTCCCATTATCCAGAGCGAGACAGAGCCAGAACACAAAGAGTTATGCTGGGACATTTGATAGGACACTGTCTGGAGGTCTGCTTCATCTCTAGGCTTGCTGTCTGTCAGCCAATAAAATCCCTTTCGCTTGAGCCAGATTGAGCCGGTCTTTTCTGTTACAGGCAGGCAAGCATTCCCACTGATATACCTTAAGCATAAACTAAGAATAAAGTTCTGGAGTGGGTTATGAGCAGAGGCAGAGCATGAATTCAGGAAGGAAGGGATTTGTTCATCCAGTAAACATTTACTGAGTGGTCCCATGTGCCAGGTGCAGATGCTACAAAACAAAAGCAGAACATTACACAGCCCTGCCAGGAAAGAGCCCTGGATCTGACAGCCACCCACTGATGTCATGGCTCACCAATGCCCAGGAGGCTGAGGCGTCGTGTAGGGCTTTGTGGGATGAGAACTGAGGGCAGAGTGGAATGAGGGAGACAGAAGGAGGGCAAGACGAGGGAGAGAAAAGTCCAGTGAAGCATCCTCACCCAAAAACAGTGAGCAAAACTCAAGATGGGACAGAATCAACAGACTTCACTACAATAATCAGAAAGATGGACAATCACTTAAGCATTATTCGGAAGATGATGATTATCTTAAAGCCCTTCCTAAATAAATCTAGAGTCAAAGAAGGAGCCACATATAAAAGACATTGCATTATAGTGTCCTCTTTGGAAGGAAGACAGGTTTGCTTTAGACACAAAGGACAACAACTGACAGCAATACAGTGCCGACTTGCTTTCATAAGACGATGGCCCAGAGATGCCCAAATATTTTGCTGTTCTTGTTGCTTCTGGTGTGTGTAACCACACAGCTTGGTAGAGGAGGGGAAAGGGAATCTTGGGACCACATTCTGAACCCAAACCCATAATTTATACATAGTTTGACTACCAACAATTTACTCTGTCACAATCACACACAATGGTGGGCCTGATAGTGCATGTTCTCTCAATAGGTGATACTGAAGGGCCAATAAGATAAGATATACAAAGTATATGCAAAACAACTGCTCGACTAGAATAAGGGCTATGCCCTAGCCACTGCTAGGATATCTATAGCAGCTTGTAATTGAATTGTAAACAGAGGACATAGAAATAAGAAAGTTTTTAAAAGTCCTCTCAAAGGTCCACATTAAAATTTCTTTTTAAAGGACAGTGAGCTTATAATTCGCAATCCTAGAGAAGCTAAATAAGAAGGTGAATCCAAAGACAAACATAT
>NC_022018.1:2650961-2658287 GCF_000317375.1 Microtus ochrogaster | reverse complement strand
AAAAAAAAATTCTTTTTAAGAATACAGGTACATCTTATAAACAGACCAAAGAAGATGCTGGGTACCAAAGGGTTGATGCTTAGGACGAATGCTCAGGCCATAGAGGGTCCATAGAAGTAATACCAATGGGACTCCTGAGTTCTTTAGAAGCACTAGATCAGGCTGTGGCCAGTCTCAGAGCCAGCTGCCACACTGAGTGGGTGAGCACCACAGCTCCTCACCAAGGGCCGGGGTCACACTAAGAAAGAGCCATCTCGACCCATCAGGCGCTCACCATCTGTGCAGATTACTACAGTCTTGTAACACTAGCCTGAGGATTGTCGTGCGTCCCTCTGGCCAGGAGCCAGCAGCTCATAATCCACACTCTTTTGATGAGTGGAATGCATTTATTAGACATTCACCAAGGCAGAGACACAGCCCGTAACCGCAGAACACAGTGAATCTAGCTCCCCCCACCCCCGCCCTGAACTTGAACCAGAGATCTGGCCTTCCCAACCCCACTTCATAACCTGAAGACATGAATCATCCCAGATCCTCTTTATCAGCTGGGGTGGGTCAACTTGTGCTCATGGATTTGTCCTGGGGAGCCCTTGCTCGGTTGGGATGAGGGATGGTGTTGGGTGCTTCCGTTTGAAGCCTCGAATCTACTCTGCTCTGTTTACATTGGAACATCTCCTGTGGCATTTAAAGTCTCAAAATATGTAGTTTCATATAAACTTACTAAACGGGCTAGCAACTGTTTAATGACTGCCTAAAATAACTGAAGTGAAAAAGAGCAAGCTCCCAAAAGTATTCCCGAGACAGTCTTGAACTCCCCTTCAAAAGCGCTGGATATTTAAAGAAATGTTTTCATTATTCTCAGCCATATTTTTTTTTCAATTCAAAAGGAAAAAAATTAGAGACCGTACACGTACTAAGAATACACTTAAAGTACAGTTCTTTAAATGCTGAAGAAACCCTAAAACTTTAACACTATTTTTCAAATAAACTTCTGATAAATTGGACATCAAGATCACCATAGGGTGAAGAGACATCATGCCTAAACTGTTTTCTACTGTACCGATGAGAGCCACTAAAAGCTTAATTATGGGTGCTTCATTTGATAAAATGCAGACTTCACAGAACCATCGAAGACCTGCTAAGACACCATCCATACCTGACAGACAGACACAAGGGAAAAAAAAGATTTACTTTGGATGCCACTGATTTTAAAAAGTATATTTTATGTTTGTATCATAAACAAGAAATAGACAAGTCAAAATGTCCCTCTAGCTAGGGGCTCCTAGGATCCTTAAGTATTTGTAAAGCTCAATTTGGAAATTGGAAAACTTTACATTATAGTTAACATAACTTTTCTCAAGCATTTAAAATCATAGCTTCTTCCAGGGCTAAACAGACAGTGTTAGATGTACATGGGATATGGGGTGAAAAACTGAATGCTTGTCTGTCATCTAAGGTAGGAACACATCATATCTCATTTCATGAGACCAGTCACAGAAGTCAGATCTGAATTTCCATGGCTGCCTTGCCTTTCCTCCATTATCAAAATCTGAGGTCACAATCATCTTGCTGGCATGTGTGCTTGGTCTCCCAAGTGAAAAAAAAATGCTTACATATTTCACATTGTGGGTGGGAAAGGTTTAAAAGAATGGTAGCATTCAGTCATGCCAAAGGTGTGATGTGAGGGCCAGAGCTGCTGCCCTGTTCCACGACAGTTGGTGGGCAACATGCAGCAGAAGCTTTTAAACCATTCGGAGAAGCTGAGCTGGTGACTACCCAGAGGTATTAAAGTCTTTGTTCTACAATAATGTCCTGCCTCCAAGATGCACTACTGCAATAGTGGTACAAAGTTTGTGGGGGAAAACAACCAAAATGATTGGATTTAAGATCCACTTCATGAGATGGAACCCATCCCAACATGGCTCGTGTGGCCGAGAATCAGAGACCAGATGGGCCAGGGATTAAGTGAAAAACTAATACTACTGTTCTGCTAAAGGCACACAACCTCTACTAATAGATAAATTCTTGCTCAGCCATCATCAGAGAAGCTTCCTCCTGTGCTAGATGGGAATAAATATAGAGACCCACACTGGACAATGTGCAGAGAGTGAGAGACCTTGGAACATTAATCCTAAAAGGGGCGTCTCCATCCAATCTCTCCCCTCAGAGCTCAGGAAAGCCTGCAGAAAAGGATATGAAAATATTTTAAGACCCCAAGGGTATGGAGGACAACAAGGAACAAGGCTTTCTAAACACAGCGGGACCAACACATATACAAACTCACAGAGACCGGCAGCTTGCACAGCAGCCTGCTCAGGTCTGCATCGGAGAGGGTCCCAGCACTGAGAGGAGAAGTGGACGCAAGATGCCGTCCCTGGACCCGAAGCTATGTCTAATTGATAAGTACCCACAAATGAAAAAGCGGGTCTCTCCAACAAGTGTTACCGCTCTCCAACAAGACAAACCGCTTTTTAGGGCAGCTCCATGCCCAACAGGAGACAGCCAACATAAAATAAACATAATGGTATCTTTGGAAAATGTCTCACAGGTTTTGACACGCATTTTATTTAATCTTATAGGTCCTTTGTGTATATATTATAGCTCCCCGGTTTTGTGTTTTTAGGGGATTTCTGTGCATGAACATGTATATCTCATGCTTTTTCTTTGGCTCTTTTTCTTCTGTTTGTTTTGTCCTATTCTTGTTTGCTTGCTTTTATTATTTTATTATTATTCTTTAGGTGTCTGGTTTATTTTCTAATGAGAGACAGAAAGGGTATGGGTTGTGATGGGAAGGAAAATAGAGGAAATCTAGGAGGAGTTGGGAGAGGGAGAAACTGTGTTCAGAAAATATTGCAAGAAAAACATCTATTTTCAACAAAAGAAGAAAATAATATAATAATATAAAATATTTACATTTGAATACTGACAATTCTGCTTCTAAATGAACGCATCTCCAGGCAACAACATCAAGCTCTCCACTATGCTGCTTGTGATAGTAGTGTAAGCAAGCCAACCTCCTTACATAAAAACTGCTTTAAAAAGAGCCATAATAAAATACTAACTCGCCTCTGAAAATACTAAGAGGGATCTCTGTTCCAGAACCAGAAAAGTGCTTATAATATTCAAGATCTGGAGGAAAATTAACTATGGAACGAAACTGATGTGAAAACCCACACACATGCACAAGAGAGAAAAACAGTCGATAATTCTTCCCAGCTATAAAGTTCATGAACCACAACAGTGACCATCATGACACAATATCCCCAAGGGGAGGTTATATGCTGGAGGGATGTTAAGAGTTATTGCTGTTCCTCTAGTGGACCTGGTCTTTGTTCCCAGCATGTGTTCTGCAGTGCTAGGAAAAATGGAAGTACCATGTCTGGCTTGATGGAATGTGTGTCCATCCCTTTTTGCAGTCATGAATGATAGAGTCCCCTTCAAAATAAAGGCAAAAGCGAAGAAATCAGATCGGCCAGTGTGTAGACAATGGGATACATGTCCAAATATAAGAGTCCAAGGAAAAGTTACTTTAAAAGAATTTGTTTAAGATCACATCCAAGTCTAATGTGTATTCTTGATCCCCCCGAAGGTCTGTCCTGATACTAATCTGAATTCAAATTTCATAATATGAAATAAACATACACACATAGAAATGTACACATATACAAATCCATACTCACACGAATAGAAACAACATACATGCAAACACACACAGCAAACAGACCAAAATCTCCAAAGTGGTTATGACATTATACATTATCTTTCTTTCATGCTATTAAGCAGATATTTTTATCATCATAAAGAGTAGACTATTTATATGTGAAGCATCCATTTGGAAGCTAGAGAGATGGCTCAGAGGTCGAGAGCACTGGCTGCTCTCTCAGAGCACCTGGGTATGGTTCCCAGCACTCAATCACAGCTCACCACCATCTGTAACTCCAGTGCCCAAGGACTGAATCTCTTTTAGTCTCACTGGGTACCAGGGACGCAAGTGGTGCAAAACATACATTCAAGAGAACATTAAAAATATAAACTTAAAAATGAAAATATTGGGCTGGAGAGATGGCTGCTCTTTCAGAGGTCCTGAGTTCAATTTCCAGCACCTACATGGTCGTTCACAACCATCTATAATTTGATACTCTATTTTGGCCTGCAGGTGTACATAAAATATAAATAAATAAAATTAAATAAAAGATTTAAAATTTTTTAAAATATTTCTCAAAGCTATTATGGAAATTATTTATTGAAAAGGTGAAACATTGTCTCCTTTTACCTTTATGGATTTTCCAACTTGTTCAAACTATCAGTTATTACTTTCCATACACAAAATATTATATTAAGACAGAAGCCTTGGCGTGGTGTTACACACAAAAAAGCCTAGAACCCAGGAGGCGGAGGCAGGGCGATTGTTCTATATAACAAGATTCTGTCAAATAAATAAATAAATAAATAAATAAGATTTTTTTTTTTAAAAAAAAGGTGATTAGAAAATCACAAAAAGTGGTCATTTGCAAAGTGTAGAGCTGTGAAGCTCTGGAAAAATTTAAATAACAAATGTCACTTGGGTTGTGAAGGTATTGTTGTTGCTAATAGTAATATATATGTTATCCTATAGCTGTTACCAAGCAACATTCTCCCCTCAGGGAGGGTTATTCCCAAAGCTGCAAACAGAACATTAGCAGAGTTCCACGACACCCTGCTTCTCCTCCTCCCTCAGCATTAATGGCCAGCACAACCGTCACCAACTCTCCAATAAGATTCCTCCTCAGTCCCATATGGGCATGGCCAAGACAGCAAAGATATCTTAAAAGTCAGGCATTTGGCACCCTTAATGAGCACAGTGCTCAGCCTTCCTGAAGCCATTTGCCTTTGAGGATGTCATATCAAAACACTCCTAGACGATGGTGCTCGGCATTAAGTAACTGAATGTACCAGAGGAAAAGTTTTAAACAGAGATAATTCATTTTATTAGATTAAAAAACATTCCCCGCAGGCTGTTCTGCCTCACCGAACCATGCTGTATAATTCTTAATTTTTCCAAATACTTCTTCTAAAATTTCACCTACTAGTATTTGGAGCAAAAAAGGAAAGAATACACACACAGACACACAGACACACAGACACACACACAGACACACACACACACGAATTCCCTATATTCAAGAAACTTCCATATCTTGAAGTCAAAAACTATCTTTGTAAAAGCAATCGCTCTGTTTCTTATTAATACAATAATTTTAGAAGTGCTGGCACCTGAGCTGCTTCTCATGTGCAGCTGTTGGAACAAAGTATTGGGATTTTGCTATGCAGTGGCTCACTGTAGCTTACCTAGGAAAATCTAACACTTAAAGGCAAAAAAAAAAAAAAAAAAAAAAAACAACAACAAAAAAAAAAGGCAAAGTGAGTCTACCAGCGGACACTTTCCAGATTATTCTCATTTGCTCCCATTCACTGAGCAGTGGTAGTGATGATAAAGCTACTTCATTCTAAGAAATGAATGTTAATAACTGATTTAGGATCTCCTCCCGCTCTATGTGTAGGCGTTCAGCTAACTACCATCTCTTGCTCCTGTTGCCTCAGCTCATGGTTTTCCTACCTCTCCATCTTCACCTTGGTTCACCCCAGTTCCTGGATCTCAGCCTGAGTCACCTCTTCCAGGAAGCCTTCCCAGACTAACGAGGTCCATACCCTGGACCTTAGTTTTCCAGGCTCTCAGTCCCAGCTCTTCCACAATGTGCTATTTAAGGGATTTCCTTCAGCTTACTGACACTGCATTCCTGTGTAAGATCATACGCTGCAGACCACCTGTAAGAAGTTTTGTTCTGAGCGTCTGTGTAAGGAGTGTGCATACACACCCCTCATCAATGCGGGCACATGTGTGTCGGGGAGCATGCACTTGTGCATCTGGAGGCCAGACTCATCAATGCGGGCACATGTGTGTCGGGGAGCATGCACTTGTGCATCTGGAGGCCAGAAGTGGTATCTCGTGTCTTCCCCAGTCACTCTCCGTTTTCTTTACTGAGACAGGTTCCGTCGCTGAGATGATTCTGCTAGTCTAGCCAGCTAGCTTGTCCCATGGATCCTGTCTCCACATCCCACCATGTCCAGCTAGATTTTGTGTAGGCACTGAGGGTGTGAACACATAGTAAGCACTCTACCCAGCAAGTTCTCTCCTCATGCCCTTTGACCCTGCATTTTACTAACTACCGAATCAGAAGGGCATAACACAATGTGAGTTATTTAAAAGCAACCTTATCCATTATGTCTTGTACCACTTCTCAACTGATTTCCACTGCATAAATGATAGCAACAGACATCTCCTTCCAAAGAGAAGGTCGACAGAGTAGACGCACTCTGACTAACATGTGTATCTGTGCCTCTATCAAAGGGCAACCTGAAGGCTTTTCTGGAACTCCTTCCGTTGGCCATTCTCTGTCATCTCACCCTGACTGACACTTCTGCAAATGAGTGTGTACTGGCTCACTGTTACTCCATCAGCCCATCTACTGACACCGTGTGTCTGTCTGCTTTGTTCTTTGCTGGATCCCGTGGACCTAGAACAGCTTCTGGAAATGGCAAGTGCAGAATAAACACTCCTGGGGCGAGATAGAGTGACGATGTACAGCACGTGTGGGAAACAGTATGAACGGAGTCCCAAGCGCACATCCCGCTTTTTGCTTCTGCCTGTCCTGCCCATCCCTTGCTCGTCTTCCATCAAGGTGAAAGATCTGCTTCCGCTTTCCTTTCCGTGTCCCCAGGCGAGCTCCTCTGACAGCAGAACTATTTCAGCTGTATGTAAAAACAAGCACCCTGCGAGAAGCTGTGTCCAAAACAGTCCAGGACGCCAGAACAAATTCATTCCTCCCAGCATTTATTTCCTGGGCAACAGCAAACCCAAGATGACCTTCCAGTTCCCTTTTGCCAAAATGTGTTAAACCCTGCTCTAATAACACTCACCAGAAGCAGTCAGGCTCACTGTATGAATAGAATTTAAAATCACACATTTCCTATCTGGAAGCATTTTACATAAAATTGAAGGGATCTGGTTCCGTTAACAAATTGAAGAAATTTTAAGTTATAAGCAGGATTAAACTACCAAAGGACAATTTTAAATGGACTGTACCACCTTATGGTCTATGATGTTATCTTCATTTTAAAGAAATCTTAGTTAAGGCCCAGGGGTGTGGCTCCGCTGGTAGAGGGCCTGCTGTGTAAGCAGTAGACCTGAGAGTGCTTTTTGAGCAACTATATAAGCACAGGTGTGGACCTTATCTGTAACCCCAGTGCTATAGAGCTAGACATAGCAGGAACCCTGAGGAGCCCTGG
>NC_022018.1:2629835-2650678 GCF_000317375.1 Microtus ochrogaster | reverse complement strand
TGATCAAAAATAAGAAAAGTCTGACAAACTGTCCCAGGCAAGAGGAGCCTGCAGAGATGGGGTGGTTAATGAACAGTACCCTGGTTGGGGCTCTTAAGACTGAGACACGATCTTGGGGAATGACCGTGAAAAGCTCAATATGTGTGCACATTGGCCGTGACATGGCATGGGCCTGGGACAGTCACGGTAGCAAACTACATGAAGTTGCCAAGAGAAGGGGGAACTGTGCTTGGGTCAAATGGGAGCTCTTCATAAAACTTTGCAGCAAATCTATAAACTTTGAAACTATCTGTAGAAGTTCGTGAAGGGCAGGCTGGGTATGTGGCACATGCCTTTAATACCAGCACTTAGGAAGCAGAAGCAGATGGAATCATGTAGCCCAGCATGGCCTCAGTCTTGCCATATAGGCATGAATGAACTTAAACTTGCCTCTACCTCATGAGTGCTAGGGTCATTGACATGCACCACTACACCCAGCTTAGGCAGTGCTAGGGACTGGACCTAGAGCCTTGTGCATGGAAGACAAGACCATACCAACTGAACTCCACACCAGTCCTCAAACTGTTAGCAAATTCCATCTGAGTGCTTACCCCTCCTATACCCTACTACAAAACTGGCCAGGAGTTTAGCAATGCAGTTCTGTGGCTGTACTTTTGCTGAGGATATCTGAGACCCTGGGTTCACCCCTCACATAGAAGAAAAAGAACACTGACCCAAAAGCACCTCAGGCATAAGAGAGCCAAGGAAGCATCCCACTGTCTGCTCAGAGGTGGGCGGGCCAAAGGGAGCTTCCTCTATGGTCTAGCACTCCTCCACAGAACCACCTGGATCCCTACAATTAGGATGTCTTCATCCATAGGACTCGAGGATTCAATTCCTTCTTCTGCCATTTGAAGTTTATCTGAAATTCCAGAACCCTGAGCAATAGTCCTTCATTTCAGCATCGGGGAGTATGTTATTTTCTCCCAAGGCTAAGCCTTGGTACCAAGTTCCAAATGGCCAGGCAGGTTACCTGAGACTCCAGTTCTTTGTGCACTCATTACAAGGATTAAGAGTATCGACTTGGACGGATGGCTTTAAATTCTTCGACTTGTCTTGCAGAGGGGGATGCTTTGTGGGGTAAAGAAGGACTGGGAAAGACCACTGTGGTCAATCTCTGAGATGAAGAGTTTCAAAAGCCAAGGTGCCTGGGGGTCAGTGGACACAAAAGGCAGAGACAGAAGGAAACGGAAATGGATTTCAAAGATACACCTGACCTCGTTTCATTCCTCACAAAAAGCTAGCTTGTCTTCTTTATTTCTTCTACTGATTTTCCTAATTTGACCAGCTCTGTCTCTAGATATTTACAAGGCAATTTAAATTCTCATTTTGCAGAAAAGGACACGGGAGATGAAGGAGATGACCTTCATTCACATCACTCATGGCCAGGACTACGAGCCAGTTTTCTGTGATCCGTGCTCTGCTTTCTCATGACATCACCCTGCCAGTCCTGGCAGCAGGATGAGAACTCACTGACCCTGAGGGAGACGCTGTGCCTCTGATAACCAAAGGGAACGACAAGGTATTGCCCACAACCCAAAGGGACTGGAGAGTTCAGCTAGTTCTTCATGTGGAAAGGCATTCCTACAGCTCAGCCTTCTACAAGTTTCCTTCCCCTGCAGACAGCTCTTGCTCACGTGTCCTGGGGGTGTTCGGAGGGTAGAGTGCTATGTCTTGTCTTTCACCTCATCCTGAGACATTTCTGTGCTGGCAGAGAGAGGGCCATTCTTCTCTCTCCAGTGAGTGAAGGCAAAAGAGGCCACTGGGTTTCTAAACTACAGTCTTATATGGCCTCAGAGTTCTCCCTTGCATAAATACTCACTGATATGCTCACTTGGAAGCCAAGAAAAGAAACTATAAATAGCATCAGCTCCAGCCAGCAGAGGAAGCAGACCCGTAGCTATGCCAACTTGCACATACAAGCACCGGATGGCATCTTTGGGGTACAGCTTTTTTGAAAGCTGCATCTGTACCAACCCCATGAAGAGTGACACCTTTTCTGACAAGAGGCAAGTGTGTCTTTAGGAAATCTGCAAGCCAGCGGAAGGGAGAGTGAGGAGGAGATTTATCCTGAGTTTGTGGTCTGAACTGAGTCTTAAAGTCAGTCTTTCATGCTAAAAATGGATTTGAAATAAAATATAGACCTATGTTTATTAACAAACAAAAAAGAAGGAACCGGTGTACAGGTAGTCCAAAGTAAAAAACTGCACTTTCAAATAAAAGCAATTGGCAAAAAAGTCTGTGAATTAGATCTTTAAAAACATACTGAAAGCTGCTATCTTTACATAAAAATTCCAGGAAAGGAGGTAAACTTTTGTGCTGTTGTGTATTCAGAACGACTTGATTCTAAGCTCGTGGGAGCTCACGAATTCTAGGCTGACAGCTGTGGAGCCTCCATGGGACTGAATTAGGTCCTCTGTATGTGGGAGACAGCTGTGTAACTTGGTCTGCCTGAGGAGCTCCTGGTAGTGGGACCAGGATCTATGCCTGGTGCAGGAGATAGCTTGTTGGAGCCCATTCACTACTAGCATGGGATGCCATGCTCAGCCTTAATGGAGTGGGGAGGGGCTTGGCCTGCCTCAACTTAATGTGCCAGGCTTTGTTGACTTCCTATAGGAGGCCTTACCCTGTGGGAGAAGTGGGTAGGGGGTAGGCAGGGGGGATGGGGGCAGGAAGAGGGGTGGGACGGAGAATTGTGGTTAGAATGTAAAATAAAATTATAAATAAATAAATAAGTTTAAGACAGCAAAAAAAGAGAAAAATCTGATCGTAAAAATCATACTCAGTGCCAATGGCTAGCTGGGTGGTGGTGGGGGAGGCAGGGGGAAAGAGGAACAGCAAGAACAGGGATTCTGCCCTTGCAGAGGGAATGTGTTCTGTTCTCCGTTTCTCCGTTCTCTCTCCTCCCCCCCCCCTCTCTCTCTCTCCCTGAGTCACAGAGGGTCCTTAGGATCTTAAGATGCACATTAACCCACTGCAATTTCCCACACATTATTCTTGCTATTTAATATAAATTATTTCTCCCTCTAGGATCCCCAACACAATCGTCATATTTTTTGTATTCTACTAAGACAAAATAAAAAGTAGTATTTCAATGAAATTGCTTGGAGTCACTTGTTTACCCAAAGACTGCACTACAGCAATGCATAATAAAACTGGGAACTCTTTGTACAACTGTCCCCACAACTGTGCATACCTGCTGAGAGAGGTTCTCTCTCTCCTCTCTCTCTCTCTCTCTGCCTTCACAGAGAAACTTGGGGTCTCTCTGTAGACTCAGTTCCTAATTTATAGTCAACTCTACCCCTGCAAAATTTCCCATCTGAAACATCCCATGCTCCCCCAAGAATTCATTACTAGGCATATCTAACACCACTTCCCTGAGTCCAAAGGCTCCCAGGGTTTCAAGCAGATTCACTAATGGTGGCTTCTTCCAAAGGTCTCCATCTCCATGGCAACATCAAGGTGAGCCTTAAAATGTCAGTACTGAATGGAATGAAAACCCAAGTCCTGCTTGGGTTCCACTTCGTTTTTGCTGGTCCTTCTGAGAAAAAGGTATATTCACCCTCAAACCAGCATTGTTATATTCATTTTATTTCACTTTTTATCCAATATATTCTGATCATGGCTTCCCATCCTTCATCTCCTCCCAGATCCTCCCCACTTCACTATTTGAACTTTACACCTTCTTTCTTTCTTTTTAGCAAACAAACAGGCAAAAAAAAAAACCCACACCAAAACAAAAAAACAACTAGAAATATAAAAAACAGAATAAAAACAAAACAAAAATCAAGAAAGACACATATATACATACACACAAACAACACCCATAAACTAAAGCAGAAATCATACACACAAGCAAAAGGCCAGCAATACATATACAATTCAGATACTGAGTACACGTTCCCTGAGTGAGAAATGAACTTAAGAAGAGCACTTATTACTTAACCATGAGCAAAGCCAGATGAAGTACACTGAAGATTTCAAGTCCATTTCAATCCACTTTGAATCATCGCCTCCCCCAAAACACAGAAAGGCAAAGGAGCAAACAAAAATCAGGTGTGCAAACTGGCTTTTTAAGATAAAGTCCTGGATCTCCACAGACCTGTCACCACAGGAAACAGTGGCCATTCTTTTTTTTTTTTTTTTTTTTGGTTTTTCGAGAGAGGGTTTCTCTGTGGCTTTGGAGCCTGTCCTGTAACTAGCTCTTGTAGACCAGGCTGGTCTCAAACTCACAGAGATCCGCCTGCCTCTGCCTCCCGAGTGCTGGGATTAAAGGCATGCGCCACCACCGCCCGGCAACAGTGGCCATTCTTGGTTGTTAACTTGACTACTTCTGAAATGAACCACAATTCAGAAATGTAGGGCACACATGTGAGAGACTATTTTTGCTTGGTTTGAAGTGGGTGAATCCACTTCTGGTCCTGACCTTTGAGGCAGGATGACACACCTTTCTTTAATCAGAGCACCTTCTGCTGAAAGCCTATATAAGGACATGGAAGAAGGAAGCTTTTGCTTTTTGCCTGGTTGATTTTGTTTTTCCCTCACTGCCTCACTGACATTAGAGTCTACTTCTTCAGAATTTCAGCATATACTAAAAACCAGCAGAGACATCCAGTCTTGGGGACTGACCAGCTACTGGATTTTTGGATCTTCTGCTCACAGTCTGCCATTGTTGAATTAGTTGGAACATAGTCTGTAGTAATCCTAACACATTCTACAAGCTCTTCTACTCTAAAGAACTCTGACTAATACAGTAATATTAATTTCTTATCTACCCCAAATGAATTCAATGTCCCCAGTACCAACCACACATACATAAAGCAAACAACAAAACAAAAACAGAGTGCAAGAAGTCTATGTAAGTTTTGACCACAGAATGGCTTCGTCTGAATGTGAAATGTCAATCTCAGGCTCATGTATTGCAGTTGAGGTCCCCAGATGCTGGTCGGTCTTTGGTTGGTAGTATACTGTGAAATTCTGAAAAGACTAAATAAAGTACTGAGTACAGTTGATGGAAGCAAAGCACAGGGTTGGGTCCTTGGGGACTTCTATCTCAGGCTCTTTTCTCTCTCTCCTTCCTGTCTACTACATTGTGAAGATAGAATCCAATTGTAATAATCTGCTCAAGCGCATGGGACCGAGAAAGCACTGACTAAATGTCCTAAAATCATGAAAAAGAATCAATCCTCCCCCTTTATTGTTTGACAGATACTTGGCCCCAGCAAAGAGCAAACTAATACACATCACCACCACAAGACCAGTGTTACCCCTGTGTCCTTCTAAGGGACTTTCATCTTGCTGTGCTGGCTAGGAGTTCAGTATGTAGTTGGATCTCCTAAATTACAAGACAGGAAAAAAGAAAAAGAAAAGAAAAACACTTGCCTAATAGTCAGGCAGTGGTGGTGCACACCTTCAATCACAGCACTCACTCAGGGGCAGTGTCAGGTGGATCTCTGTGAGTTCAAGTCCAGCCTAGTCTACAGAGTGAGATCCAGCACTGCCAGGACTACAAAGAAGAGCCATGTCTCAAAAAAATATTTTTTTAAAAATTGCTATTGTTTTTGTGTCAGACATATTTAATACTCTCTATATACAGTATTGATAAGTGATCCTGGATCTTTAAAGAGCAAATCTGCTTTTTTATATTATTGTTTCTTTATATTGTCTTGGCTAAAAGTCTTCACAACTTTAAGCCCAGGTAACATGAGCAAAAATCTCTCATTATTTGGATACCTTTGTCCCTTGCAACTCTGTGGAAGTGCACATTGCATCTGTAAATATGTGCTTGTAGTATATGTGTGCACATGTGCAGATACATATCATATGTGTATGTAGTATATATGCACACGCGTGCAGATACGTTATCATAAGCACCTGTGTCGGCATGCACATGGCAGAACTGGCCACCAGGTATCTCCTTTAACACTCTGGATCTTGTTTTTGAGCCAGGTTCTCTCACTGAACTGAGAGCTAGCCATCTGGGTAGACTGACAGCTCCAAGAGCTCTGCCTGTCTCTGCCTACCCATCCAACCCCTGACTCTGCTGTGAGGGTCATAGGCAAGTCCATCACATCTGGCTTTTAGATGGATAAAGGAGATCTGAACTCAGGTCCTCATGCTTGCATGGCACATTACCAATTGAGCCATCTACCCAGACCTGACCCCTGAAATCCTGAACCAGGATGAATATACTTCTTGACGCCCGTTGCCTCTTAGGCTTAAATGTATCTTTATACCTAGCCTAGCCTGACTTGTGTCAGCTTGCAGGCTACCACCACTGCTGCAGCCCTCTGGAGTGGCGTGTTTCCTTCAGACCATTTTGCCTCCATCCTGCATTTCCTTTTAATTCCCCATTTGCTATTCTTGCTCTCCCGAATTTCCTTCAGTGCCTCCTAGACGTAAAAAGTAGTTTCCAAGGCTCAAGGTTCACATTTCTACAGGAGAGCTACTTTCTCTTAAAGCACTGCCTAAATTGGTCCCTTCTAGAATATTCTTCTTTCTCACTTCCCTTGGGAGGTTCCTAATGTAATTCCTGCCCAGCACCTTGTTATTCTCTATGGTACTTGAACTCAGTCCTTCTGTAAGGCGTCCGTCCCCCTGTTACCGAACAGTGGGCTTCCTGGAAATACAATCTGTATAATTTCCAAGTCTTCATCTTCCATCCCGAGTCGAGTAGTAGATACTGAAGAGCTGTTGACCATTCACAGCAACTTACCTCACTCTGTTTATTCAAAGTCAAATACACATGCACTCGTGTGCCGCGGAGTGGACCCAGCGCTAAGGGGCTCAGCTTTCCTTGGAATGCTAAAAATAACACTGATGAAGGAAGAAGGGTGTTCTCATGTGCAATGTGCTACATCCAAACTTCAGTCCAGACCCCATACCACAAAAGTGTCTCCGTTGAGTACAAATCCAAAAGCTTCCTTGCTTCAAGTTCCTACTGTAAAAATCACATGAAGTGTTTTCTTCAACTGGCCACCACAGCAACTCCGTTTGTAAAATGTCAGAGTGCTAGAGTTGTCTTCCATCAGTATGTGTGTCTGTATGTGTTATGCATGTGTGTGTACCTGTGTGTATCTGCATGTGCATACAAGTATGTACACATATGTGAACAGGTATATGTGTGTGTATGTTTGTGTGTGTACATGTCTATGGGTGTTCATGTGAGTGTACATGCTTATACGAGTGTATTGCATGCTTGTGTGTGTATGTGTGTGTATCTGTATGTGCAACCTTGTGTGTGTGTATGAGAGATTTCTTAAGACTTCATTAACAGAAAGCTATATATATAACAAAATGAAAGTTTTGTTCTGAATACTGACAATAATTAATTCTTTTCTAAACAGAATAATTTTATTTTGATCCCATATGGACATTCTTTAACTTGCCTATACCTTATAATAAGCAACAGTATAAACTGGTAGAGCAAATATTGTCCATTATATGCTTGGGATGGATCTCCCTTAGTAAATTTTGGCTGAGTTTCTAAGCTCTTTATTCAAAATCGACACCCCAATATCTGACAAGAACCACTGTGAAAAGGAGCCAGCCCTGACTGTATAGCACCTATTTACTACTTTGCAGTGTGGGAATTGACTCTTGTTACTTATGGTGACCAAGCACGCTATCATTAACATCCTGTGGGGTCTCAATCAGGCAGGTGACATAAGACACACCTGTGGTTATAAACAAAGCTTTTATAATTCCCATGTTCAAATATGGTAAACCAATATTTCCTCCAAATTATAGTAAGTTTAAGCAAAGATAAGAATTTTCCCAGTTATTTAAAGGAAGACAACAGGGACTGAGGAGATGGGGCACAATGCTTAAAGATCCTAGTTCAGATCCTCAGAGTCCATATTAAAATGTGACATGGTGGCACAATGCTATAACTCCACTGACTGGGTGGACAGAGAGGTGAATCCTGGGAGTTAGGGGCTCACTGGCCAGTCAGTCTAGCTAAAAGAGCCAGCTCGGATTCAATGAGAGGCCTTATCTCCAACAGTAAGTTAAAATATAAAAGAGCAAGGACATCTGTGGTACTTTATAGAAATCTAAAATCTAAATATTCCCAAGTTTCAATGAATTTCCAAGCATGTTAAAAATCTACAAAAATGGTAGACACAGCCTTACCACCAAAGAGAACTTTCATGCCAAGAAGACATTCTTACTTCTTGTGTTAGGGAAACATGCTAAAGACACCTAAGGCAGTATTCTCATCTCCAGAAGTCCAACAATTCATTAGATGATGCTAATTTCAAGAAAAAAAATCTAACTCATAATTTCTTTGGGGAACAGAACGTGACTGTGTAGCTCAGGCTGTTCTCAAACTCTCAAGCCTTCAGCGTCAGCAGGCCAAATGCTGCTGTTATTGGCATGTGCCAACACATCCAGCTTAAACCGTAAACTTGGTAAAAAGGAACCTAGAACCCACCTTCCAAAATGTCAAAGCTGTTCAAGTTGCAATGGCTCACAACTCTAAACATTGTTATTTAAAAAATATTTTGTTTCGAGTTACAATATAATTACACCTTTCCCCCTTCCTTTTCCTCCCTTGACAGCCTTCTATATAACCCACCTTGCTTGTTTTCAAGCTGAACAACAGACATGCTAACCTGGGGTGGCCCATGAGGCCTCAGCCCTACGCAAAGATCTACAGGCAACTAAGGAGTGCTGAGAGTCAGAGAGTTTTCTCCAGGGAAGAGCACACACATTGGTTATCCAGCACCAAATGGCCCGTCCTAAAAATATGCAGGAACCTTTTTCTTATGTTCTAGGGTCTCTGAGCCAAGAATGCATCTCTCTCCTCTTTCATCTGTGGAAAGCCTATAAAAACACGCATGTTTCTAAGATAAACCACCAGCCTGAAAGTTTTATTAACACCTCCCAGGGCAGCAGTTATAGAGGTTGTCGTGTACCAGGCATTGTGCTGATGCAAACCACAGTATCTGATGGATTATCTTCACCACATCTACACCGTTGTTCCTTCTCACGGTAGCATCATAAAATGGCCCTCGTTTTATGAGCTGAAACTCACAAGAGTTAAGGAACATCCTTGAAATCAGCCAAGTGGAGAAGTGGATAGGTATGAACTCGGACAGTCTTACTCTGGGGTCTGAACCCTTAATCACCAAGTGGTTCTGTTACTAAGTGACAAACAGGGCTGTGCTCATCTTGTCCAGTAACGACACACCTTGAAAATCAAATCTAAAAGTCTGGGCTTTAGTAATAAATATGGATGACACTAATATTAACAAAACTTTGAAACAAAGCCAGCCTGATCTGGTAGGATGAAAGTACAAAACCCAGGCTTTAAGTCTTGTCTCTGTCAGTTTCTAGCTTGGAAACTTTGAACCTGACTTTGCTGCCTCTATTTCCACATTCTCAGGAATACTGCATGCAAAACTAAAATGTCCAATGCAAATGGAATCTAAGGAAGGGCTCAACACAAGAGAAAATGAATCAACCCTGTAGTAAGAGCTGCACCCCAGCTGCCTACTAGCTTATGCCCCGAAATGATTACACAGACACTGCATTCTTTTAAACACTGCTTGGCCTATTATATCTAGCCTCTTCTCGGCTAACTCTCGCACCTGGACTAGCCCATTTCTAATAATGTGTGTAGCATCCCTAGGTGTGCTTACCGGGAAGATTTTAGCCTACGTCCATCCTGGGTCAGAGCTTCATCGCCTGCGTCTGCCCAGGAGAGGGGAGCATGGCCTCTACTCCAGAGAGCAGAGCTGTCGAATCTGAGCTCACTTCCTCTTCCTCCCAGCATTCTGTTCTGTTTACTCCACCCACCTATGTTCTAACCAATAAAATGGGCTAAGCCAGTTTCTTTATTAGCCAATGACTTTCCTCCATCACAACCCTTCAGACAAGAGGGTATGTTGGCATATACATGAACCATCCCTGAAAAGCCCAGGTCCTCAGCTGGGTGCTGTTTTAGGTTGTGGTTGAAACTTGAAGAGGTGGGGCCTAGCTGGAGCAAGTTGGCCACTGATGACATGCCTTTAAAAGATACACCTATTTTCCCATCCCTTCTTTGCTTTCAGTGTGTAGTGATGAGCCCTTTCAAGCCACATCCCCAAGCAAGCAGCCCTGAAGTGAATCTTCTAAACCATGAGCCTAAACAAATATCTTCCTTTAAGTTCCTCTCTCAGGTCATGGATACCCAGAGGAAACTTATAGAAGGACTAGTATTTTTTTTCCTCAAAGACAAAGATATCCTTATATCTGCTATCCAAAAGGCTTCCAGACCCTGTAACCATGGATTACCACCTCCTCTTTAACTAGGTCTGTTCCTAAAGTGAGACTCAAGAGATTCATGGTGATTCCATGGGGTATGTTTTACTCTGCACCTTGTGTGGAGGCCAAAGAGATAATAGCCACACAAGCATGTCACATCAATAAATCGGGTTCTACCTCCTGATAATGTGCTTGTTCAGAATCTCTGTTGACTTCTAGTAACTGCCCCATCCTCCTTTCTTGATTTAACTACACATCTATTCTTATGCTGTGGCCTGCTCATTCTTCCAGACATGCACATGGGTCCAAAGGATATTTCATCGTAGTCCACAGAGGCAAGTCCTAAGTGTAAAAAATGAACCCAGCAGTCACTGAAGTCATTCTCAATTGTACTTTTATCTGTAATTTGGAAGAATGAAGTGGACAGTTTTCTTTTTTTTCCCCACACAAAGCCGAGAAGGAAGAAGCCTGAAGCTTGCCGTGTCCCTGCCTACATGGGGGATCGTGTTTGTGGTGGGAGACTCAAACACAGTGTCAGGATATACAGTCCTGGCAGCATCCTGCTGTCTCCCATGACAGACCCCATGCCTTTTACAGTCACACAAGACAACATCCTGTCTTGCTTATGCAAATTGGAAATGAGATTCTGACACATGCAAGATCCAGATGCCCAGCAGAAGACAGGACTGCCCAATTCTATAAAGATGTTCTGAGCTGTCCGTCAAGTACTCATTTGGAGGTCAGTAAAGAACAAGAGTGGCAATATTCTCTGCATGTGTGCCACATGTGTTTAAATGACACAGTTAGCAAAATCCAACACAACACACACACGGTGTCAAACACCTTGGCATTTGCTGAATGACCCTTCCTGTCCTTTGAACTAAGATATCCAGCAAAGGTATTACTATTTTAAAATTACAATTCAAATTTAATTTCCCCCAATTAGTAAGATTCTCAGACATCCTATTAAATTTTCCCAAGACTTCTAGCATTGAGGTGAAACTTGAAAACAGCATATTATATTAAACCTTATAAAAAATAAAGAATATCCCAAACCGATTATCAAGAGCATGACTGAAGGTTTCTAGAGCTGAAGTAGCTCTCTGTTCTTTCTTGGACACACTGGTACTGCTCAAATAATGATTTTCAGGTCTTTAAGGTCATAACAAGCAATCTTAGCCAGTCCTCTTATTCCCATAGGGCTTTTCATGATACATAGATGCTAGTCTAAAATATTCGGCTGTTGTATTGGTGTTACCACTAACACTAAAAACCTGATAATTCAAAGAGTGTCAAAGTAGCCTATACAGTTATAAACATGTATTTACATGTAACATTTCACTCTGAAATGTCTCCCCCGAGGCTCATGCACTGAAGTTTCAGATCTTAGCAAGTGGCACCATTTTAGCAAACAATAGATGGAGCCTTATTGAAGAAAATGGGTCACTCACTGGGGTTGTGCTCTTGACCCTGGTGGCTTCCTGTGCCATCATTTCTTCCTGGATGTCATAAGGTGAGAGGTTCTACCATGCCACACTCCTGAAGCCAAGATATATGGCTTGGCCTAGAACCCCTAACAACAGAGCTAGCCTACCACAGGCTAAGATCACTGAAACAATGAATCAAAGTGGATTTTCATCCTCTTTGTTGTTTCTCTCTCAGATAATTGTTACAGAAGAAAATCCTACCAATACACAATATATCCAAAAAGATACATTTCCATAGTCTCATATATCCACATTAGGAATTTTTTTGTCCAAAGACAGAAAAGGGCACTGCATACCTTGCAGAAGCCAGGAGGGGCTCCAGTGGCATTCCCTTACTTATATCCTGGACTCAGTGTTCCTCTAAGCCGCTTCAAGGAAACTGAAAACATCACTATATTCATTCATCTTCATCGTGAACAGATCTCATTTATTTTCTCCTGTCCTGTATCCATCCATTCTTTCTCTGGAAACAGCCCTCCTAGAAAATGTTCCTTTCCTTACATTTAGACCATGTGACTTGTGTACCACCAACTTCCCAGTGAGCAAACAGTCTAGGCCTGGCCTAGAAGTGGATGAATATCTCCAGTTTAAGCCATGACTATGGACACATGATCGCCAAATTGAGTCTTTGTGTTGAAGCACGAAGAAATCTTAGGGGGCCTAGTAATAAATCTCTTGAGAACCATCTTGCCACCACCTAAAGGAAGGAATAAAACCAACAGAGCATAAAACAGAAGGCAGATATGGAATACCACGAAGTGCCCAATGACATCATATGGGTCACTCTGTTGGTGACACCTAGGCTTTGCAGTTCACTGATGCCATAAACGTCCTTGTCACTTGAGCCATCCTGAGTCATGTGTGTGGTCTCTGGCGACAGATGTAACCTTTTTCCTCTTTTTAGTATATCAGCATAAAGAATCTTTGTGAGAAAGAGGATCAAAGTGACAGGAATAGCTCCCGGAAGTGTGTGAGCACCAAGCCAATGTGGTGATGGCAGAGGTAAGACTTTCTCACCAAGTGTTCATTTCACCTCATGAAACAGAAGCACTTGTTCAAAAGCCTTCAGAAGTCGCATGGCGTACTCTACACTGAAGAGCAGCAAAACTAGAAAACTTCATACCATAATGTCTCTCTTCCCCGTTTCTCTATATTTGACTTTAAATTGGACTACTTTTGGTTAGAGTAGAGAAAGCTCCTATTCTATGCAAAAGAACAGAATCTTTGGCCTGGATAAAGGCCTCACTGGAACTAACCAGCTAGGTTGGTTCAATCACGTAGGCTCATCGTAGGCTATGCTAAAGAGATAGGTGGAATAATTATTGATTTATGAGATACTATACTTTTCCTTCTTTTGTTTTCTTTTAGATATTTTTGTTTGTTTGTTTGAAACATGGTTTCTGTATGCAACAGCCTAATCTGTCCTGGAACTAGTTCTGTAGACCAGGCTGCATTTGAACTCACAGTTATCCACCTGCCTCTGCTTCCCACGTACTGGGATTAAAGGCGTGCACCACCACCACTGGACACTTTTCCTCCTTGAATCCCTGTCTCTCCAGCAAAATCTTAAAGCCCAAAGCCACAGAGGATCATAAATCCTGCCTGGCTTTCTGAGTTCCCAAGAAATACCTAACTTTCCCTTCAGGCAGCTGCTAAAGTTTTTATAGCTTGATGACAGTCCTAAAGTTTTTCTTTTAAGTGCTAATAAAATTGTCATTGAGCTTCCATTTGAGCACACTCTTACAGTTTTTTATTAGAGAGACTAAAAGCCCCCAAAGAGAACCTGATTTTTCCTATATCAATCTAAGTAGGAAGGCCACTTATTTTCTGAACTGTTTTATTGACATATTCATTTTATAGTCATAAAAACATCCTATATCTAAGCATAAAAAAGAGAGCTGAGTATAGTGGTGCCATCCTTTAATCCCAGCATTGGGGAGGCAGATGTAGGTGGCCATCAAGTTCAAGGCCTGCCTGGCCTACATATGGAGTTCTAGGGCAGTCAGGGCTAGTACCTTGAGATGCTGTCTCAAGAACAAATAAAAGTCAACAACAAAACCCCCAGAAAACAATGGCAGACATTCTAAATTGATGACCTGATAGTACAGAGATGAACAATTGATTACATACAATACTTTTTCAGTTTAGAAATTCACATGTGAAAAAAAATAAAAAAAAAGAAATTCACATGTGACCATCATTATGTCACAACGTCTGACCATCTTTAAGTTAAACTTATTTTTAAAATACATGAGAGCTAAAATAAAAAGATGAAACAGATCATTAAATTACCACAAAATGCAATAGTTTGACCATTCATGTCTTTCATTAAAATTCTGCAGTATAGCTATGATTGGTACAATAAAACTATTGAGGTTAGTCTGGGTACCTATCACTTATGATGAACATTTAATATGACCGTTGTGAAAAAAAAACGAACCAAACAAAAAGGCCCAGTGGCTTTGAAAATTGCTCAACTGTGTATTCACTGTGGAAGCGGAAAGAAAGCTAAGACTGAGCACATTTCATGAGGTCTTTGCAATGAAACAAGCCAGCCAAATTAGTATCATTGTCCTGTGTGAACCTGCCAGGGTTAATGGCACTCACAAGGACCTTCTATTGGGGAAAACAATGCTTTTGCTTTTCAAAGTGGATTTCTTTGGATCTAGCAATTGTCCATTAACTGGCTGAGGCCACACTCAACATACTGTATCAGAAAAGGAAGGAGCCATGATTAAAGGAACTTCATGCTTGCTTTCAAATCCTACGGTAAGTGAAGCTTTCTATATGGACAAAGTGACTTCTCTAGCTCCCAAGGGCACGGAATGATAAAACTGCAGTCTGAGGCCATGGGGCCTCTAATGTGGATTTTTATCATAGGAGAGGAGCAAAATGTGGTAGAGGGAAAGATTCAGATTTACAATAATGTACTTTCTAACATTCAGAGCTGGACCCAGGGGCTCACATTTGAAATCTCAGTGTGAAGAAGACTGGACCAGGAACATTGGATCAGGGACTGCTCATGATTTCAAAGCCAACCTGGAGTACCTCCTGGGTTCCAGTTCCCCTTGAGCTATAGAATAAGACCATTTCTAATAATAGTAATAATAATGCCCCCCCAATCTCTAGGCCACCATAGACTTTCTAGTTTTGCTCTCGGTAATTGAGAAGGAAATGTTAAGACCAAGTATGTTTAGCTACTTATAAAACCTTTGACCTGCTCACTCTCATCTTCTCCATCCTACAGAGAGATGGATCCTTCAAGACTGTTCTCATTCTCTGTCCTGCTTTGCACCAGGCCTTACCATCCAAAAGAACTGATGCACGGGTAACTAACCACATTCAAAATAGCAGTTGTGCCTAACCTCTCAAGCATTTCTAGGCAATTCAGGGGGTCAGAAATTGAAACAACGTAATCCAAAAATGCATGGACTCTTTATCAGTTCACATGTGAACTGTTTTAGTTTTAGGATTTGGCATTGTTGGTGCTATGGAGACGGCTCAGTAGGTAAACTTCCTGGTTACAATCATCAGGACCTGTTTGTATTCCCAGCAGCCATATAAAAACTGAGTGCTAGTAACAGGACAGGCTCCAAAGCCACAGAGAAACCCTGTCTCAAAAAACCAAAAAAAAAAAAAAAAAAAACAACTGAGTGCTATTACAAACAATGCTGCTATGAACATAGTTGAGCATATACTTTTGTTGTATGATAGGGCCTCTCTTGGGTATATTCCCAAGAGTGGTATTGCTGGGTCCAGGGGTAGGTTGATCCTGAATTTCCTGAGGAACCGCCACACTGCTTTCCAGAGTGGTTGCACAAGTTTGCATTCCCACCAGCAATGGATGAGTGTACCCCTTTCTCCACACCCTCTCCAGCAAAGGCTATCATTGGTGTTTTCATTTTAGCCATTCTGACAGGTGTAAGATGGTATCTTAAAGTTGTCTTGATTTGCATTTCCCTGATCGCTAAGAAAGTTGAGCATGACCTTAAGTGTCTTTTGGCCATTTGAAGTTCTTCTGTTGAGAATTCTCTGTTCAGCAGAGTGCCCGATTTTGGGGTACACCCACACACTGAGACAATGGGGATGTTCTTTCGGGAATTCACCAAGACCAGCTAGCCTGGGTCTGAAAAAGCATGGGATAAAACCGGACTTACATAGCAGACAATGAGGACTACTGAGAACTCAAGAACAATGACAATGAGTTTTGGATCCTACTGCACATACTGGCTTTGGGGGAGCCTAGGCAGTTTGGATGCTCAACTTACTAAACCTGGATGGAGGTGGGCGGTCCTTGGACTTCCCACAGGTCAGGGAACCCTGATTGCTCTTCAAGGTGATGAGGGAGAGGGACTTGATCGGGGGAGGGGGAGGGAAATGGGAGGCAGTGGCGGGGAGGAGGCAGAAATCCTTAATTAAATAAATAAATTTAAAAAAAAAAAGAAAAAAAAACTGAGTGCGCTGGGGCACACCTGCAACCCCAGGGCTGGGAGACAGTCAGGGGTTTGAAGACCAGCCAGTAAAACCCAAAAACTGAGTTCTGGAGTCAGTGAGAGACCCAGCTTTAAAAATAAACTGGAGAGTCATAGAGGAAGATCACTGCCAATCATTGGTCTCTGTATACACACACGCACACAAGGGAGAGCACCAACTCACCCACACAAACATGTACACACACATAAAAATATTTTCTACCACTAAGTGGTTAAGAAGTATTTATGACACTAATAATAGTCTTAGTTGGCTGTGGTGGCTGCCACATGCCTAAAATACCAGCACTCAGAAGGCAGAGACAGGAAGATGCCAAGTTCAAGGTTAGCTTAGGCTGCACAGGGAATTCTTAGACATCTAGGAGTCTGAAGGAAGATTGTCTCAAAGCAAACAATAATAATGTTAGGTCATCAAGGAATACAAATTCATCCATAATGCAAATCTTAAGCTATTCATGGAAGGAAATATTAAGCTGGTCTGGGAGACAGTCTGACAGTAAAGTACTAGCTGTGCAAGCATGATGACCTACGTTAGATCTCCAGAACCCACATGAAAAGACATAAAAATAAAAGCCAGCCAGAAAGAAGAACAAGAGCAGCCTAGGGGCTCACTGACCAGCCAGACTAGCCTGCACCATGACTTCGAGGCCAGTGAGAAACACTTTCTCCAAGAAACAAGATGAACAACATCTGAGGAATGACCTTGGAGGTCATCCTCTGGGCTTTACACACATGCATACACATGTCACACACACACATACACACAGAGAAATCTGTGTCCGCTTAGACCTAAGATCAATTTTTGCATGGGTTTTGTTAGGCACACGAGCTTCTCCACAGACACTTTTTGATCTACAGTGAAGCACAGCACTTTTGACCCAGAAGCTTACAGCTCTTCAAAGCACAGACACATAAACATCAAAGGTCAATCTGAAGTCAGGTTGAGGGAAGATGTGAAAGCATGTGGCCACTGTTAATAAACACTCTGCCCCTAAAACTGAGTCAGCCCACCAGAAAACTCTGAAAACAGACGCCCGTTTGATGTTTTCTGGGACAAAGGCAGTCTTGCCTTGCTTATTTAGGGCCAATATATATAACTTATCGTCTGAATCCCGGATATAGACAATACTTGTAAAATTTTTCAAACGTGTCTTTTATGTACATATGTAATTTTTTTCTTGTCATTATTTCCTAAAGATATAGGATAATAACTAGAGATACAGCATCTGTGCTGTGTCAGATATTATAAATGATACAGAGATGATAAAGCTTACAGAAACGTGTGCAGACATTATAAGCAACACATTTCATACCACAGAGAAGCATACAGATGTTAGTTCCTAGGGGTCCTGCAACCAATCCTCCTGCAGCAGCCGGTGGGCAACACAAGTCTGTGAGTACTGTTGTCAAAGGCACATGAGCATCTTCCCTGCCGTGACAGCGGTGTTGAACAGAAAAGAACAGGGCGATGCCACATGTGTGCTGTCTGAAAACCCCAGGTACAGTGCCATGTTGCTCTCTGTTTTGATTTCAGACACTTTCCAAATTTGGATTTCTTATACTTGCCTGGCCCCCTCTGCTCTTCATGCAGCTTCCCAACTACAACAGATGAGCTTCAAACTACCTGTCCTTTTGCTTTTAGATAAGGGCACTATCTCAGCTTTCACCCTTACCTCCAGGATTCTTCTCCCAGAAAAGAGCCCCATTGCTCAGTATCCAGCTTAAAAACAACTCCCCCCCCCCCACATCTAGGTCTAGGGAGCTGTGCATCCATATAGGCCTTGGACTTCCCACAGGGCAGGGTTCCCTGACCTCTCTCAAGCAGGGAGAGTGAGGGAGCAGGTGGTGTGGGGTGCGGGAGGGGATTGGGAGGAGGGAAGTAAGTGTAAATATTTGAATGGAAAAATAAAATAATAATAATTTTAAAAAAGACAACTTTCCCCAGAGCCCTCATGGCATTTCCTCATGCCGGGATTACCTAGCCAACCATGTGTCCTGCCCACCTCTACTGTAGAGCTCACAATAACGGACATTTAACACTGGATACCTTGTATCATTTGACCCTATGCCGACCCCACTGTCTGCCAAAATCACTTCACAAGGTGTCAAATGAATGAATGAGTGAGTAGATCATGAGAACCACAGAGAGAGCCTTGCATCCATAAAGCCTGTGGATTCAGCAATGAACAATCTTTGTTGGTGCTGTTTTCACACACGAAATACAGCAATCACTTGAGAGGCCAGGGAGACAGATGATTCAACCTGTAATGTGCCTGCTGCATAATCATGAACTCATGACTTCATCCCCTAGCAGCACCTTTAAAAAGGAAGAGGAGGAGGGGAGAGGAGGAGCAGGGGAGAGGAGGAGGAGGGGAGAGGAGGAGGAGGGGAGAGGAGGAGGAGGGGAGAGGAGGAGGAGGGGAGAGGAGGAGGAGGGGAGAGAAGGGGCAGCAGCAGCAGCAACACAGCGCCAGATGTGCTCACACACACACACACATCAGGAACCCTAGCACAGAGTGGGCAGGCCAAGTGGGACACCAGAGCTCTCTGGCCAGCTAGTTTAGCTAATTGATGAGAGGTGAGTTCAATGGCTGATGATAATTAAAACAAAGAATAAGCTGGGCGGTGGTGGCGCAGGCCTTTAATCCCAGCACTCGGGAGGCAGAGGCAGGCGGATCTCTGTGAGTTCGAGACCAGCTTGGTCTACAAGAGCTAGTGCCAGGACAGGCTCCAAAGCCACAGAGAAACCCTGTCTCGAAAAACCAAAAAAAAAAAGGCAGAGGGGCTGGAGAGATGGCTCTGAGGTTAAGAGCACTGGCTGCTCTTCCAGAGGATGAGGGTTTTCTTCCCAGTACACACTTGGCAGCTCACCAGCATCTGTAACTCCAGTTCAAGGGGATCCAATGCCTTCTTCTGGTCTCTGAAGGCACAAGGCACACATATGATATACATGCACACAGGTTGACAAAACTGATTTTTAAAAATAACATGTTTAAAAATAAGGTGAAGAACAACCTGAGTAAGACATTCAGCACTAATCTAAGACCTTCATATGTGTGTGCCCACATACATACATGAACACGCACACATATATGCATACACACATTAAAATACATACATCTCCACACCTATACCCTCCTATACATAAACACACATATACCTAAATCCATCTATGCACACACAGCACATACCTCCACAAACCTGCACTCCCATACACACACATGCACACAAAAGCCAAATTATTTCACGATAAAACAAAAGCACCTTCAAATCTTGAATCCACAGGCACTTTTGAGCTTTAAATAAAAGAGATCAAACACAGATGTGTGATTCTGAAACAACATTTTGAATATCAGACTAATAAACCCTCATAAGAGTTTGTTACATTCATGTTATAAGGCGCATCTTCAGATTACTGCAGTAGAGTAGGGAGGGAGAGAGAGAGAGAGAAAGGAAGGAAAAAGGGAGGGAAAGAGAGAGGAGAGAGAGAGAGAGAGAGAGAGAGAGACAGAGACAGAGAGAGAGACAGAGACAGAGAGAGAGAGAGAGAGACAGAGAGAGGAAGGAACTGCTTTGGTCTGTTTTACGACAATATTACAAACATCTCCTGAACGAGTGTTTACATTTGGAGCCGTCTAATAAATACTAAGGAAAGCGTCGGAAAGATGGTGAGTATATGGGGCAAAGGTCAGTGTCTCTTGGTAACCAAGAAACCTAATTTTCTCAAAAAGAAAGAAAGCAAGGAACACCACTCTTCCCCAAAACCAATAGCCTGAGGCAGAGAGGATGGCCGATTTTCAAATTATAAGACCACTAATGACTACTTGTGTGCAGAGAAAATGGTCTGTTAGCCCAGGTTCAAAGGGGTTCACACAAATTCACAGAAAAAGCCACAGCAGGGCATTAGAACAAGCAGCTGTTTGGAGCCCACTAACCTCCTCCAACTTGAGCTTTCTGAGAAGAGGCCATCAATGCGACTTCGCACGTGGTTTTATTTTATCTGCTAAAAAGTTTTAGATGTTTTTTAAACTGCAAAACTGTTTAGTCCGGTTGTCGCTATAGAACGCCAGCTCCCCTTTGTCTCTCCTCTTGCCAGGCCTGTCAGCCCTGAGACTGCTGTGAAGAGACAAGCAAGCAGGCAGGCACCATCTAAGGAGTCTTTCCACTGCTTTTTCTGCACCATGGGCCCTGTTTACCTTCAAAGAATGCGGAACTCCTTCCCTCCACATCTAGGTGGAGGGATCTGTCTTCACAGAGCAGAGGACCGCAAATCCTATTCCGAGGTCCTGGACTGTCTCTCAGAACTTCTGATTTTTATTCTTCCTATATTCTGCTCACTTCCATCCAGGCCATGGCCTTCCCCTGCATCAAAGTACTCATTTTAAAAAATTGAAAGCATGTTGAGACAATTCGGGCAATGCAAACACAAGGACCTGAGTTTACCCCAGGATCCACTTTTAAAAATTGGCCTGATGGCCAGGTAAATGCCTAAGGATCACTGGCAAGTCAGCCTAAACTATTTGGTAAACTCTAAGGTGATGAGAGACCCTATTGCAAAAACAGATTGCTTATTTATTTA
>NC_022018.1:2627942-2629708 GCF_000317375.1 Microtus ochrogaster | reverse complement strand
ACACACACACATTAACTGAACCTAAGGAAAAGACAGAATAAATTAAGACTTTTAGAATCTTCAGATTCATTAACTATGAATATATACTTTTATATTCAGTATTAAACAGGTACCCCTAATTCCTCAATAGTTTCTAAGGCTTTGTCTTGTGTCATATCATGTTTTGGCTCAAATATGACAAAAACACACAAATTTGGTATAATAAATGCACTATACATTTAGGTGCATGAACCAAGATAAAAGAACTAGCTTCTGAAGATCTCTCTCCTTCTTGTTGCACACAGTATTCACCTCAGTAAGATATATTAGTAACTTAAGTGCTTACAAGAATGTGGGCATATTGGAACCATGTAGTGATCAGTATGTCTTTATCCAAATATTTTTCTATAACAATACTTAGTATTCAAATTTATGGGCCCACTTTTTATTTTATTTGTTTATTTGTTGGAGGTGGTGGTTTGGATTCATTTTGAAAACTGCTCTCTCTATACAACACAGAATGGCTTCAAAATCTCAATTCTGCCTCAGTTTATGAAATATTAGGATTAGAGGCATATGTGACCAAATTTAACTATCATTGTATATTCTTAACGTACTTCTTGACTTCAGGATGTAACATCAGGGACATGATGACATCGAAACCCTTGAAACTCTTTGCCTTCCCTCCGGTCTCCAGCCTCATGCCCTGTCTATCTCGCCATTGCCAACCACACGGGAATTGACCATCTCAGAAACGTGCCATACATTTACCCTGTTTGAAATTGTCGTTGGGACCATTAACACAATGCTTTCTGAATCTGTTACTCTAAATACAGCTTTGCTTCCTTTAAACTCACCCAGAGCTTTCTTTTGCTCTTCTAGAACATACTTCCTGCAGGGTCACAGCAAAAGCTATTTATGTATTAGTCAGCCATGCTTTTGTTTATTACTTTCCTGGGAATTGGTTCCTACCTCATTTGCTTTTTGTTATAATCTAGAATGACCTTCCAAGCCCTTCTAGGTCATAGTACTCAATCATAAGTGAACATGAGGTCCTTCAGGAACTGGTTTCAAACCATACTAGTCCAGCCTGTGATACTAGGAATCTATGGGGCTGCATGACCTTTCATAGAGCTATCTAGATTGACTCCCTAAGCACATTCTACTTAGGAAAGGAGCAAAACTTGAAATAACATTTTGAAAGGAATGTGAGCTACACTGTGGTGAACGAGCGAGCATCGCCAGATAAATCAGCAAGAGGTGACATGGGATCATTGGTGGATATTTTGTGCTATGAGCAACAAGTGCATAGCAGGGCATCTTGACCTAGGATGTGCATTTCTTCCTGATACAGCTCTTCCTGTAACTGTCAGGGGAAAGATTAAGTGAGACTCATAAGGAAGCCTCCTTTTGGTACTAGATTTCTACAAGCTTGAAGTAATAACTCTAAGGACTCAATCATGGGTTGTAAAAACTGGAGGTAGGAGAATTATTTTAAATAGGTCTTAGAGAGTGACTCACAGCGGTTAAGTGCCTGTCGAACAAGCATGGAATTTAAGTTCAAATCCTCAACACCCATATAGCATCTTGGTCATACAGGTTCCATCAGAAATTCTAGGCTGAACGGTTATAGACAGGAAGATGTCTGGAACTCAGGGGCCAAGCCAATATAGCTGAATTGGTGAGCTCTGGACCCAGTGAGAGATTGAGACACTACCTCAAGAATAAGCTATAAAGTAATGGAGGAAGACCTACAATGTTGACCTCTGGCCTCCATATGCATGCAT
>NC_022018.1:2625692-2627821 GCF_000317375.1 Microtus ochrogaster | reverse complement strand
TCAAGTATATTATTAGATATTAAAATACAAACCTCATTTTAAATATAGAAGAAAAATGGGAAATTCAAAGGTAGAACTTTTGTATATTCAACGTTCTCATACAACTAACATGATTTGTATCCTGCTCATATGCAATAGGTTTTATCCTTTCAGACATTATGCTATATAAGTAAACAAACTCTTAGCTATACTGATGAGTTCAATCCTCAAAATCCCAGGTCAGATATTCTGTGTGTTTTTTTGTTCGACTGAGACAGAGTCTTACAATATAGACGATAGTTTCCGAAAACTATGTAGTCCAAACTTGCCTTGAACACTGATCACAAGTGCTAGTGTTACAGGTGTATGTTACCATGTCCAATAAAAGTTCTAAGCCTCTTACATGTCTTGTAAATTTCTGACATGCATAAACTACAAGTTATTGAGGCCCCATAAAGAGAAAACAAAATAATACAGAGAGAAAACCCATGAGATGGAGAAAATGAAAATGAGTCTCAATGAAGATACTAGTTGAATTTATTATGTGTTTTCTCCTGGCATTTTATTTAATAAAGCTAATAAAAATCTATGATGTTATTCCATTTTATTGATGACATCCATTATGGCAGCTTTATTACAACAGCCCTAGCAAAATTAACATACCACCTATTCCATACTTTTTTTTCAAACTGAATATTGCTTGCATATGTAGGTGGTGAGGGGCACTAAAGAAAAACTATGTTTTACCACTTTTTTATTTCAAGAGGCAAAACTTTGCCCAAAGAGAAATCAACAAACCTTCCAGTGACTAGGAAATGTGATTGAGTGTCAAGCTCAAGATAAAGACCCCAGATCTAGAAAGACAGAGCCTCCCAATAGAGAAAGGCTGCTAAGGTGGTGAAGGCTGTTGGGATAGAGGAAGCAGGGTCAGAAAGTAGTGTCCTGGTCAGAATGAACAATGCTGTCCTGTAACTGGTGCTAAAGAAAAGGAGAACCAGGCACTGGGACTTTCCTCTGTGTAGAGGAAAACAAGGAGATACAGAAAGCCCCAAACATCAAAATCCTCAGAACGGAAACAACATGCTCCTGAGCTCATGGTAGAGAAATGTGACTTCCCAAAGAGCTATCACTGTTTTCCCAAATGCACATGCCTTCAGGACCCAGAGTTTCCTAAATCACCCTGTGATATACTTGATATTGTTGTCTTTGATCCTCAAAGGCTCACTCAAGCAGAGGACAGGGAGCATGACAAGCGGAGGTTCAGTGGTAGGTGTGGAACAATGACAAGATAAAACTGCAGACCTCTCTTGTGGGAGTGAAAGTTAGAAAACAATTTCCACACTTACTCTAAAATCTAAAAGATGGCTTTTTTATCATCCAATATAATTATCACATGTGAATATTTCCAGAAACCAGTCCATATGGAGAGAAGTGGGCCCTTCCCACAAGTGTATAAGACAGAAAAGGGTCCCTTTGGTCGATCATATGAGACTCCTACCTGAGGCAGAGCACCTGTGAAAAACATCAATAATTAACTTGGAGTAACTAATCTAGCCAGGTTTAATGGAAACATACATGCTTTTGTAACTTCACTGTTGAATAAAACTATTTCCCTAGTAACAATGGCTAGTTATTCTGTATTAGATTGTCTATGTGACTAGTTACTCTGCATTAGATTATCTGTGTGACTAGTTACTCTGTATTAGATTATATGTGTGATGTGTGAATATATTCTGTATTAGATTATCTGTGTAATGAGTTACTCTGTATTAGATTGTCTATATGACTGGTTACTCTGTCTTAATTATCTGTATGACAAGTGATTCTGTATTAGATTATCTCTGTGGCTAGTTACTCTGTATTAGATTGTCTATGTGGCTACTTATTCTGCATTAGATTATCTATATGACTAGTTACTGTTTTAAATTATCTGTCTGACTAGTTACTCTTTATTAGATTATCTACATGACTAGTTACTCTTTATTAGATTATCCATATGACTAGTTACTCTGCATTAGATTGTCTATGTGACTAGTTACTCTATATTAGATTATCTATGTGACTAGTTACTCTGTATTAGATTATTTATGTGACTATTAATCTGTATTAGATTGTTTATGTGACCAGTTACTCTGTATTAGATTATTTAT
>NC_022018.1:2612860-2625592 GCF_000317375.1 Microtus ochrogaster | reverse complement strand
TCTGTATTAGATTGTTTATGTGACCAGTTACTCTGTATTAGATTATTTATGTGACTAGTTACTCTGTATTAGATTATCTAAATAAATTTCAGTTATTCCCACGCAGTCCATTCAGTCTATGCAACTTCTGAAACTTCATCCAAGCTGTACGTGAATAAAAATAGAAGAAAACAGGGCAAGTATAATTCAAAACATATCTGCGAGGCTGAGAAATAAAAGCACCTGCAAAAATAATTTCTTGGTTTAAAGGGGATATATTTATCTCAGTGGGAAGAAGGGTGTATGCAAAAATTATTTTCAATGCTCAAATTCACAAAATAGTAATAAAGATCTAATCCAAGCTAGTTTATGGAGTAGGTGTTCAAATACATAGACAAATCAATTCTGAGAGTGGTCACAACTTTTCCATAATATATTCTTATTACACACACACGCATGTGCACACACACACGTGTTCACACAGACATGTGAAAACTAACATGTCCATAGTTTGCTCTGTAGAAAGAGTGAGGAATTTACAAAGGTAAACATTTTTGTCTTGACATGCCTCGAAATGGCTCCTAAGAGGACACAAAACAGCTTCTGCCATTCACAAAATGCAAGCAAATGTCTTGTAAGATTGAGAGACATTTACAGGAAATTAGAGGCAGTAAATCTACTGCTTTCTTATTTATAGCTGTGTTTGTGACGAACACAGGATAACAAGGCCACAAGCCAGTATTTAAAGGCTAAAAGATTTATCCAGCCTTAAACATATCAGTCTCCACGGGCCTGGAGTCTGTAACCATTATCACAGTTTAATCTGCCTTTGCAAAACAAAACTGAAAAATATACTGCGTGTCTCTGTGATTAATCATTTATATTTAAAGCCAATCTGAACGAATATAAAAGATCCAGAGAAGCAGAACCAAGAACACTGGTACTGGGAGATGATGGAATTTGTTTAGAATACCATGTTCTGAAAGTGTCATGCAACCTTCTGTTAAATATTTGCCTCATTCCATTTTGTCATTCTGATTTGCATTCTGGAAGCCCTTAGAAGCTACAGGATTACTGAATTACAACCACAACATATGTTGGTGAGCCAGAACCCCAGATGAATGCCTGACTCCTTCCCTGCCAACCACAGAGAATACTGGTGCTTGAGAATTTTGGGGGAAAAAAAGCGGTGTAGATTCATAAGCCTCAACTTCTCACACAATGAGCACTGGTCAGCACAACTCAAGGACCTATAAAAATTATCAGTACAAACAGTTAGTGAATCTTGGTCAAACATGGCAGGAACCTATAGCGGAGCTCAGACAGCAAAGTACCTTGAATAAAAAGTGGCTTGACTGTGTGTGTGTGTGACCATCAAACCAAAGCAACTGTGGTATGCCAACCCCTGAACATTTGGTGTGCATCTTCAGAAGACTGCCAGGTATATCAGTGCAGGCTGGGAGAATATGTGTCTTTAAGAAAAATGGAGAAAAAGGAGGAGAACTACGGGGGAGAATAAGGGAAACACAGAATGCAGGGTTGGGGTGGGAGAAGAGACAGAGAGAGAGTGAGGAAAGGGGGGAGGATAAGAGAAGGACAGAGAGAGGAGAGGTGAAGAAGAAGATGGAGGGGGAGAGGAAGAAGGGAGGAAGAGAGAGAGAAACTAAAAATAACTGCAGAATGAGCACTAATATAGTCTGTCTCTCACAACGTCCCTCACAACGTCCCTCACACCGTCCCTCACGCCGTCATCTCTCACGCCGTCTCTCACGCCGTCTCTCACGCCGTCTTTCACGCCGTCTCTCTCACACTGTCTCTCACGCCGTCTCTCAGCCGTCACTCACACCACCCCTCACAACGTCTCTCATATTGTCCCTACGGCTGCTCTAATTTTCATGACCACCCTTATCAGAAGATGTGCAAAGTTTTCCTTAATCTTGGCAATATCAAAAAATTTATACAGCTAGGGTTTCTTACTGGAAAAGAACAACACAAATGTTCTACCCTGCCATGCCAGGTAGGTTCAGCCATTATTCCTAGTCCAGCTGTTTTTTGTCTCTCAGGAAACTCATTTGCCCCACTTATGTTCTGGTGTTAAAAGAATTTTTTTTTCTTTCTAAACAATAGCCTTTGGAGATTTTATCTTCTTTCTTTGGGTTTATAAGAAAACTTGATCCATGCAATAAATTAGGAAATAATGAGAAATAAAGATGTGTAATCCACTTATCTGTTCTAAACATAGACAAAGAGCACAGAACTTATATCAGAACCACAGAGAACTCAGTAGTACACAGAGCTATAGCAGAACCACAGAGAACTCAGTACCTATACAGAGTTGTATCAGAAGCACAGAGAACTCAGTGTTACATAGAGCTATATCAGAACCACAGACAACCTCAGTATCCACAATTACCTTAACAGTACAAGCTAACAAGGGCTTTGTGTATTCAATGCCTTTTAGCACATAAGTAATTTGAACGATACTCATTGATTTTACATCCAGTGTCTATAAGTCATGTGTAGCGCTTTTTGCCCTTTAACCCATTATCATTAAAGTATTTGTTTTCCTTACAAAGACAAGGCCACGGCAGACTCTAAACTATTTCTGAAGTAGCCTCACATAAAACGAGGTGTAATGTTTGCTTAGCCTCACCCAGATTCATGACCTGGATGATTTCTGGGACCACGTCAGCCATAGCCAGCCCTCCAAACAGACTGGCAAAGGCTACAGATGATTCACAGGCAAGTTCATTTTTGTTTGTTTAACACAGGATGGAAGCTTCCAGAATCCTCAAATTCCAAAATTTGTGTGCTCCTGCAAATTCTTGGAAGGAGAGAAAGAAACAAATACTCTTCCAGCTCTGTCTGTCTTTCTCGTTACCAACAGGAGCGGTGGGGTGTACTGAAATGTGACAACCTGAGAACTGAAGCGACTTTTGCTGGAAGAAATAAAGGGATGCTGGAGTTTAAGAAGTCATGAAACTGAGCTGGGGAGATGGCTCAGCAGTAAGGATGTTTGCAGCTTAACCATAAGAACCCGAGACTGTATCTCAGCACCTTTGTTAAAAGCTGGTCATGGCTACACATGTGCTCAGAATCCCAACACTATGTGGGGTGGAGATAGAAGAATCCCTGGGGGCTTGCTGGCCACAAGCCTAGCACCAGCTTCAGTAACAGACCTGACTCGAAGGATTAAGGCAGACAGATCAGGACATTAACAACCTTCCTTAGCCTCTACATGTACCAGCATCATGTGCTCATACGCAAATATGCAGAAATACCACAGACACACATTCTCTCTCTCTCTCTCTCTCTCTCTCTCTCTCTCTCTCTCTCTCTCTCTCTCTCTTTCTTTTTCACACACACACACAAAATAAACAAGTAAACAAATAAAGTGATAACACAGAGTAAAACTATAATACTAAGGCCAGCTTCATTTTCCTCTAAAGAAAGTTCACAGTTGAGATGAACTTAATGCCTTCATATGCTTTATGGTTTTGACATAAAATCGTCCCATAGCCAGGCATGGTGGTAGCATATGCCTTTAATGCCACCACTCGGGACTTAGAGATAGGAGGATCTCTGTGAGTTCAAGTCCAACAAAGCGAGTTCCAGGACAGCCAGGGCTGTTATACAAAGAAACCCTGTCCTGAAAAACCAATGGGGAAAAACAAGCTCCCATTGGATTGTATGTATGAGACACTTGGTACTACCTGGTGGTACTGCTTTGGGAGGTTGTGGAGCCTCTGTGACTGGCATGGCTGCAGAGGTGGATCACTGGGGCTGTACTTGTAGGTGACATCCCCTTCTGGTCTCAGGCAGAGCCCTCTGCTTTTTATCTTCAAAGACATGAGCAATCTCTGCCACGTGATCCTGCCACCATGATGGACTGACATCCCCTGAGACTATGATCCAATCCTTCCCTCCCTGAAGTGGTTTGGGAGGTCCTTCTGTCTATGTGTTGCTTCTATGGGCTAATGCACAAAGAACTGCTTTGAGCCTATGGCAGGGAAGAACAGAACTAGGCAGGAAAAGCTAGGCTGTAGGCTGGGAGGAAGAAGGGTGGAGTCAGAGAGACGCTATGGAGCCGCCACAGTCATACATGCCAGAACTTTGTTGGTAGGCCACAACCTCGTGGTGATATACAGATTAAAAGAAATGGGTTAAATTAAGATGTAAGAGTCATCCAATAAGAAGCTAGATTAAATCACTGGGCCAAACAGTGATTTAATGAACATAGTTTCTGTGTGATTATTTTAGTTCTGGGTGACCAGGATAAACAAGCAGCCTAGACGAACAAGTGGCCTCCCTCCCCCTATGCTGAAGTGGTTTCTGTCAAGAACTTTATTACCACAATGAGGAAAAGAAGATAATACAGCATGTTTCATCCTAAACACAATGGTATCAATTTTCTCCTGAGCTAAACAAGTTAAACCCTTTTAATAGATTTCCACTAATCTATGTCTTTTTGTTACAAGAGAGTGTAATGTCACCAAAAAAGAAAATGATCTGGAGCCAGCTGCCTGGATTCAAATTCTTTTCGCAATCTTCCTATAATGTGTGACCATGACTTACTTCCTTTCTCCGTGTCTGAGTTTCCTCAGCTGTAGAATAGAACTCTCTAGATACAGTAATATTTAATAAACATCAGTTATCAGTACTTCTATGAAGATGATTTGGTTTTTATTGATCTTTTAATAAATGTTCCAACTGGACAATTGCATTCTTAAGTCATATAGTGAATGATTAAATAGTGCTTATTTGCATATTCCTAATTAGCATACAGATTTTAACTTCTTTAATACATCCAGCTAACTTTTTGGAGGGAGCTGTTTGCAATGTGAAAATGACGAGGCGACAAATGACAGAGTCACTGAGGAATTGATATTGCCTAAATGCACTGTAGTTATGTATGAAGTTATCAAAGAATAAATAGAATTTGAAAAAAAATCCTAGTTATCCATGTGAAGGCCAAATATAAATGGCAGACGTGACACTTAGACTCAGCATTTAACAATTTTCCTGCTTCTTGGAGAAAATAATTTGGAACAAATCTCACAAGATCAGAACTGATTTAAGAGAGAAATATAAATATTATGAGTTCATGATATAGTGCTCATAGAAGATACCAAGGAAATGGTTTACCCACAACATAAACAAATGAGACAAAATAAACATAGAATTAACTTTCTTTCCAATCAATATGTTAACAAACTACCGCTCAGGACAGGTGCCAAAATGTTTGATCCAGAACATTGGGCAGCTCGTCACATCACAACTGCTCATGGGGAGAGAAGGGACAGCCTAGAGGAAACTCCCTCTCACCATCTTCTTGTGGGAAATCCCATGAGGTTTGTAATAGACCGTCAAGAAGCCTGTCAGCAAAGGCTCCTTCAGGACACAACCCCCAGCCCAGCTCTAGCATGCAATTGATGTACTAGAGATACTTTTCAGCAGGGGCAGGAGTGAGCCATCCTTGAATCCCTGAAATATCACTGACTTCAAATAGGTCCCAAAGGCCAGAAAGAGGAAGGGTGCATGGTTGGGTAATGGGGAAAGGGTAACTGAACAAATGAAGCCCATGTTTAGTCCTGAAGCTGCTCTTCGTGGTAACTATAATTTGACTTCAAAGCCAAAAGCAGAAGCTTACCTACAGGCATTGATTTTCTTAAGAATAAGGATTCTTTTTAAAAATCACGCTTAGTTAGAGAAACATACACACACACACACACACACACACACACACACACACCGAAAAAAACTTGGAAAAACTACAACAGCAATCTGAAAAATTAACCCCAAATAAGTGCACTGTATCCTTTTATTGCTTAGCCTTTTTCATGTTGTAGTAGAGCCTAAAAATATTTCACCATATTCCAATAGTTATGATATAATTTTAATACAATATGTATACACCTAGTTATTGTGGCTAACGATATGTTTACTATAAAGAGTGATTATTTAAATTCTCAGAAGATCTTTCAGATTGCATATATTTATATATACTACTCCCTATATATTTCCCAGCTACAGAAAAATTATAAATTAAGTAAGAGCAAATCAACACTAACACCAGAGTGAGCAACCATCTTACTGTCAGAGCGATGGAGATACAAATATCAGCATCAAATGCTGGCTACTTGTGAACAGGTGAATGGCCAGATGCCTCCGGAAGTAAGGCAAACTGACCTTTGGAAAACTGTTCTTCACTACTGACTTTATTGAGCATACACACCCCATATGATTGCATTTTTCAAACTATTTGTTGAACAAAAATACATCCATAAGCATTAAGGGTACACCCAAGAATTTACACGGCAGCAGTGGCTTATTAAGCTCAAAAAGAAACAAGCCTGCGTCTCTCAAGAACAGAACACGTAAATTGGCTGTGGCACATCCCATGCAATGCAATGCTGTACAGCAAGGACATCACCTGAGTACTGAAATGCCCACAGTGGACGACTATAACCAATATGAAGTTGGGTGCAAGAATTTAGACATAAAGCAATTTAGTTTATCTGAAATCTCAAAAAGAGGCAAAATGAATCTATATCAGGAAGAAAGAACTTGGTTGTCTTTAAAGAAGGTGAGAATACAGCTTGAAAGGAGTCAGACTAGGGATTTGGGCGGTGGAGTGCTGTGCCTTCTTGGCTGTGGTGGTGGTTCTCTGGGTACAGTGACCCTGAGCCCACTGACTTGAGCACCTGAGTTACGTTCTTCTTGGCAAGCATACCCCATTAGCAATAAGAGCAAGAACTGAAAGCTAAGCAGGGTGGTGCTGACACGTGCCTTTAATCCCAGCTCTCAGGAGGCAGAGTTCAAGAACAGCCTGGTCCACAGAGCAAGTTCCAGGACAGCCTGAATTACATAGTGAGACTGTCACCAAAAAAAAAAAAAAAAAAAAAAAAAAAAGTGAAAGTTAAAAAAGAAAGGCCGCTTTCACACCCGAGAAGGAGATCTGTCTCTGTTAGTCTGCTCGAGCACCCATGCCAGATGCCTGAGTGGTTTACACAAGAAAAAGTTATGTTCTCCCACTACCAAAGTCTGGGGCTAAGACCTATGGCTATTTTCTTGCTAAGTCTTAAAATGGCCTTTTGCTATATTCACAGTCTCTCTGCTGTCTCTTCATCTCCTAAGGCTACTGATATTAAACTAGGAGCCCATACTTCTCATCTTACTTAACCTTATTAAACCTCTCGAAGACACTGTCTCCGCAAAAATCTCAGCAGGGCTCTATACATGATTTTTCAGGAGAAGCAAGCCACCTGAAACATGTTCCCTGCTTTTCCACTAGTTCTCAAAAAAAAAAAAATGAGAAAGATTTTTAGAATTTTTCCCTATCTTAAATCGTCATAGTCCCAGCTTCTAAACCATTTAAGTATCAGTATTATAACTACCTAAAAGTACCCATTCCCCAGTTTTTAAAGCCTGTGTACCATAATGCATTTTAAAAAACAAATAAAAACCCCAGAACTCTAAGGTTTTCAAAATTATATAGAAATTATTTTTCAAATAAAACACCATATTGAATCTAATTGCATAGTTTTGTTAAGTAATGCCATTATAACCCTTATGTACTAGAGCATGCCTGTGATTCTCCAGAGGCTGAGGAAGGAGAATAATTTGCGCTCATGAGTTCAAACCAGCCTGAGTAATACAGCAAGACTCCATTTTTAAAAAAAAAAATGAAAAGAAGAAAATAAATTCCAGTTCTAGTGACCAAATGCTCCTCTAATATTGATTATAAATGCTTCTAGACACAGACAGGTAAGTAATTAACACCGACACAAGCCACTCACTTGTTTAACAGACAAATACTGACAATAAGAAGAACATTTTCCCATTATATAATAACCTAGCATGCTTATTCACTCTTACCTTTGGCCATGAGTTTCTGCAAATACTCCCCCAATCCACTTCTATTAGGGATCTAACCACGTCAGAGTAGCCTTTGCTCATTTTCTTGTGGCAGAAAAATAGGAATGTTGTTGCAATGGAGATTACATTGTCAAAACAAAAGTATAATTTCCAACTGCAAGCCACTGCCAGGCCGCTAGGCTTTCTCTGGGATGATGTGAGCGGGTTTCTGATGAGCTGCTTAGATAATTGCTACCCCAGATCCATGCCATACAGAGTGCCTCATTCCACTGAGATTCTAGGAAAGCACCTCTACTTTTTCTTCTTACGTACTCACATATGTTTTAACAATCTATATCTACATTTAAACGATTGAACAGCTGCCTGAGTCGCTCACAGTTGTGTCTCAAGCAAACATACTTTCCCAAGAATTCAAAGTCAAAAAAGACATTATAGATAGGAAAAACAAACTCTAGTTCATTCACGGGCAGTGCAGAAATCCCTCCTGCCTTGTGGATTGAGCTCTCAAAACTTCATACAAGGGGAACATGTGACAAAATGGGACAAACGGAAAAGTAGTTGGCCTTTGAGATAAGAGCTTAAATTGGAAATGATGAACTCAATACTATTAATTTTGATTCACCTGCTCACTTGAAACATCTCAGTTGTCATCCACTTTCCACAAGCTCTTGGCGTCATCTATCACCTCACTGCAGCTCCTACTCTGAAGACTCTTAGAGCTGTCTGCTTTGCATCATTCAATGCTCAACCCTGGTGCAATGATTCAAAGTTCTGCAGTTGAGTTCTCCAGGTTCAGTCCCATTACCCCAAGGGTAAAATAAAAGTGGGTGCTTGGCAGGTAAAAGGCTTTGACTATTGTCCCTTTAACTGACTCACCTACACTAAAGAACTAAATCCCAGGCCTGTCTGGGCTCCTGGGGACTCTAGTACCATAAGACAAGTAAATGTACGATAAGCTCCCCATACTATGCCCAGCTCCTTAACACCAGTGGAACAATGGCCTAGGATGGACCACACTTAGGGAACCATACCTAGCTTGATGTTTTTTCTAAGTGTTTCTTTGCAAGCAAGTTTCCCTTCTTCTTAACTTGCTATCTTTTTTTTTTTTTTTTTTTTTTTTGGCTTCTTATAACCAAAACAATTCCCAATTGGTACAGACTGAAGTCTTTTTCCACTTGCCTAAAAGTTGCTTGGATGCACCTTTGGCATATTTAGATGGTACAAGAAGGGACTGATGGACTGATGCCTGGACAGGGATCACCTGTGCCTATACAAGAAATATTCCATTTTACTGCTATGAAATCAGTAACCATAGACATAGCAGGCAGACATCTTTAAAGCCAACTGTGGTCTATTTTTGACAAACCTGAATGAAACTCTCAGGAACAGTGTCACAGAAAGTCATGAGACTCAACTGGGATAGAGAGAGGGTCAAGTGTTATGATCTCCAACGAAAACAAAAATTAAACACAAAAGATCAAAACAGGATTCATAGAAGATGCCTGCCAAACACACATGGGTCAAGAGCAGGGTCTGGGCTCTTGATAAAAGACCCAAGAGGGAATAGAAACAAGTGACATCCAAAGAAGCCACTCAGTCTTTCCAATAGAACCAGTGATCTAGGCAGTGAGCTGCACCCACAAGGAATTATACACAGATTCACTAGCCAGAAACTGACCACCAACCAGCCAGGAAAGCTTGCTGTCCTTAGGTCCTTCTCCCATCTCCACCGTCACCAAGAGGTGCTAGATGTATACATGTTCACCCACACACTTCACGAGGCTCTAACATGCTCACCTGTGTCTCGTGAGGTAATGCTGGGCTTATAATCATGCCTTTTGGAGGACTGATTACTGTGTACCTCCTCTGGGACACAAACACTTTCTTTTGCAATAGACAAGTGTTTATTTAGGCAACCTGATGATTTCTCTTGGGCAGGACTTTACCACAGTTGACTGACATGAAAACTGCTTCAATCTCTAAAAACAGCAAACAGCTAAGTTACTTCTGAAGCCATCTACAGTCGATTTAACCATAGACGTGAGGACCATTCAAGACCAAGGATAGTCTTCTCTTCCTCAATTTAAAGCCGCAGACGGAAGGAGGAAGAGAAGAAGAGGAAGAGAAGGAAAACAAGCTAACGAAATATCCATGTTACCATTTCATAGTTGTGGACATGGATGCCCCCTCCCCAAAGACTACCAAAACCCAAAGCTCATTCCTATCGTAGCCTTTCTGCCTTTCTGTGAGTAGAAAGGCTCCATAATGAATTCTGAAGCGGATTCTCCCCAACTTGCCAGGCAAGAATGCAATTATTATTCAGAGTCACACTGGAAGCATAAATATTTTCATTAGGACATTAAACTGCATGTGTTTCGCTTCGATTTCAAGTAAAAATATTGCATAAATCTCCAGAGTGATAATTTAAAACCACTTAAAAAATACCACTTTGTTTTCACTGTACTCTCAGCAGCGCGGACTCGAGCTCCCTTACCTGGCGGACGAAGCTGTTGGAGGTGGTGTCGGAGGACGTGCTTCCGTCCGAGCCTTTGAACCTATTTTTCCTCCTGGCTCCTTTCCCATAGGACTATAGAAAAGAGAAAGAGACAGAAATAAGACGACCCGAACCTTCCACGGGAATCTACCCCGTTCAAGAAAATGTCAGAAGCCCTCATTGGTAACACATTTGCTGTTGTATGGGAAAATTAATATTGGAGAACCTTTAAACTTCTTTCACATCTGTAAGTACACGGGGTGGAGTCTGGACAAAGCATTAGTGACTGGTAGACTGGGGCAATATGTATTCACTGCGGTAGTTTAGCATTCGAGAGGAAAACCCACTAAAGATAAAGCATTTTTAAAAGGCATTGACAAACAAGAAAGTAAAGGTGAAAACGGGAGAAACAAAGAGGAGTTCTTTTGATAACAGCACCAACGTTTGCCAACAAACTTGCTTTTCCTATTCTATTTCTGTCCTAGAGTTCACATTCGGAGCTCTAAATAAACTACGCACTATTTGATGCGAAGGCTAAGAGAGAGAAGTCACTGCAAGCGTTAGACATTCAAACGTAACTATCATTCTTACAACTCTGAGGAAAACAGTTTACTCTGCCATCTAACGTGTGCACGCGAAAACTTCAACCCTGAGTTTCAGAGCTAAATATGTATAGATGGGAATCCTGCCTCCTGCGTGCTGTAAGGAAATTCTCTAAGTCTCAAGCACCACTGTTACCTTCAAATGTGATTATTTTTAAGTATTAAACAAAAAAGTCGCAGGTTTGTTTTTAAGTATTAATGAAGATCTCTGAATATAACTCAATGGTAGAATGCTTACCTAGCATGTGGGAGGACCTCCTTCAAACGAGAGAGAGAGAGAGAGAGAGAGAGAGAGAGAGAGAGAGAGAGAGAGAGAGAGATTTATAGAATTTAGTGTAATCTCTAGCTCACAATAAGTGCCCATATGCTATACGAAAAGCGAAAGCCATATGAAGCCTGGGGAGTGGAAGGGACAGCTTGGGCGTACACGACATCAGGTTTATTAGGTTTATAGAGACATCACTAAATAATCAAAAGTTATACCATCTGCCTTTTAAAAATCACCATACTCAAGGTTTTGAAAATGCTACTTGATTATGTTTGATTATTTATAAGGTTTTCATAAAACTAAGAACACCTTATAAAGCATAATATATGTAGCACTTACGCAGGCCAAAATCTATTGTGAACATTTGTGTTCTGAGTCATGTAAATGGATTTGCCATCAGTGAGAATGTGGTGCAATATTAAAGAGAAAATTTTTAAATATGTTTGTTCTGTTCCAAGTATCTAAGGGCTGGCTTTATGTAAGACAAACATGCTTCCATGGGTGTTTGATTAACTCCCAACTTTGAAAAAGGCAAGGGGAGCGGGGCTGGGTTTCCCTGTGACATACAAGGCTCTCCTCACTTCACAGCTTATTCTTCTTACTTATATAAACATCACTCGGCAAACTGTGGGAAAATAGCATTCTTTTAACAACACTCCTCCTTTCCCAATTATCCCGCAAAGGTTTGGACAAAGCCATTTTACCAGGCCAAAGAAGGCTAAAATGAGGTATGAAAATCCCCTATATTTTTTAAAAATTGCATTATTCCATATGGAAAGTTACTTATTACTTTGAAAGAATTTTATAAGATTTAGCATGTTTCTTTAGGATATGTGCAAGAAGTCTATGTAAAACACATTATTTGTTCTAATGAAGAATGTGTTATTTTTGAAAAAAAAAGGCAAAATATAATCTTACTATAAAAGACTGTATAATCTTTTTCCCTCTGGTACCATTTTGGAATGGTTAGACAGCAACAATTCTGTTATTCTTTTTTTCATCTTTTTAATGATAACAATGCTTGTTCTTCAGTTGCTTGGGTGTCTTAAGCTTTTCCTGGCTACTCAAAATTGCACAATCAGCCCTGAGAGAATAGAGGACAAATGTGAAGACAGTCAATCCCAGGGGAGGCTGCTGTACTTCAAAAGGAGAAGGGAGAAAGGATAGAAGGAAGGAGGAAAGGAAGGAGGGATGGAGGAAGGGAGGGAGAGACGAAGGGAGGAAGGAGGGAAGGAGGAAAAAGGAGGGATGGAGGAAGGGAGGGAGAGACAAAGGGAGGAGGGAAGGAAAGAAAAAAGAAAGGAGGAACAGAGAAAGGGAGGGAGAAAGAGAGGAAGGAGGAAAGAAAGGAGGGTGGAGGAAGGAAGGAAAGAAGGGAAAAGGAAAGGAAGGAGTGACAGAGGGAGGGAGGGAGGGAGGAAGGACAGACGACAGATAGACACATTCAAAACTTCACATTAATTTTTCAACTCTCCTGGTAATATTGTTCACAAACATTATTTTAGGCATGT
>NC_022018.1:2596293-2609890 GCF_000317375.1 Microtus ochrogaster | reverse complement strand
CACACACACACACAAAATAAACAAGTAAACAAATAAAGTGATAACACAGAGTAAAACTATAATACTAAGGCCAGCTTCATTTTCCTCTAAAGAAAGTTCACAGTTGAGATGAACTTAATGCCTTCATATGCTTTATGGTTTTGACATAAAATCGTCCCATAGCCAGGCATGGTGGTAGCATATGCCTTTAATGCCACCACTCGGGACTTAGAGATAGGAGGATCTCTGTGAGTTCAAGTCCAACAAAGCGAGTTCCAGGACAGCCAGGGCTATTATACAAAGAAACCCTGTCCTGAAAAACCAATGGGGAAAAACAAGCTCCCATTGGATTGTATGTATGAGACACTTGGTACTACCTGGTGGTACTGCTTTGGGAGGTTGTGGAGCCTCTGTGACTGGCATGGCTGCAGAGGTGGATCACTGGGGCTGTACTTGTAGGTGACATCCCCTTCTGGTCTCAGGCAGAGCCCTCTGCTTTTTATCTTCAAAGACATGAGCAATCTCTGCCACGTGATCCTGCCACCATGATGGACTGACATCCCCTGAGACTATGATCCAATCCTTTCCTCCCTGAAGTGGTTTGGGAGGTCCTTCTGTCTATGTGTTGCTTCTATGGGCTAATGCACAAAGAACTGCTTTGAGCCTATGGCAGGGAAGAACAGAACTAGGCAGGAAAAGCTAGGCTGTAGGCTGGGAGGAAGAAGGGTGAAGTCAGAGAGACGCTATGGAGCCGCCACAGTCATACATGCCAGAACTTTGTTGGTAGGCCACAACCTCGTGGTGATATACAGATTAAAAGAAATGGGTTAAATTAAGATGTAAGAGTCATCCAATAAGAAGCTAGATTAAATCACTGGGCCAAACAGTGATTTAATGAACATAGTTTCTGTGTGATTATTTTAGTTCTGGGTGACCAGGATAAACAAGCAGCCTAGACGAACAAGTGGCCTCCCTCCCCCTATGCTGAAGTGGTTTCTGTCAAGAACTTTATTACCACAATGAGGAAAAGAAGATAATACAGCATGTTTCATCCTAAACACAATGGTATCAATTTTCTCCTGAGCTAAACAAGTTAAACCCTTTTAATAGATTTCCACTAATCTATGTCTTTTTGTTACAAGAGAGTGTAATGTCACCAAAAAAGAAAATGATCTGGAGCCAGCTGCCTGGATTCAAATTCTTTTCGCAATCTTCCTATAATGTGTGACCATGACTTACTTCCTTTCTCCGTGTCTGAGTTTCCTCAGCTGTAGAATAGAACTCTCTAGATACAGTAATATTTAATAAACATCAGTTATCAGTACTTCTATGAAGATGATTTGGTTTTTATTGATCTTTTAATAAATGTTCCAACTGGACAATTGCATTCTTAAGTCATATAGTGAATGATTAAATAGTGCTTATTTGCATATTCCTAATTAGCATACAGATTTTAACTTCTTTAATACATCCAGCTAACTTTTTGGAGGGAGCTGTTTGCAATGTGAAAATGACGAGGCGACAAATGACAGAGTCACTGAGGAATTGATATTGCCTAAATGCACTGTAGTTATGTATGAAGTTATCAAAGAATAAATAGAATTTGAAAAAAAATCCTAGTTATCCATGTGAAGGCCAAATATAAATGGCAGACGTGACACTTAGACTCAGCATTTAACAATTTTCCTGCTTCTTGGAGAAAATAATTTGGAACAAATCTCACAAGATCAGAACTGATTTAAGAGAGAAATATAAATATTATGAGTTCATGATATAGTGCTCATAGAAGATACCAAGGAAATGGTTTACCCACAACATAAACAAATGAGACAAAATAAACATAGAATTAACTTTCTTTCCAATCAATATGTTAACAAACTACCGCTCAGGACAGGTGCCAAAATGTTTGATCCAGAACATTGGGCAGCTCGTCACATCACAACTGCTCATGGGGAGAGAAGGGACAGCCTAGAGGAAACTCCCTCTCACCATCTTCTTGTGGGAAATCCCATGAGGTTTGTAATAGACCGTCAAGAAGCCTGTCAGCAAAGGCTCCTTCAGGACACAACCCCCAGCCCAGCTCTAGCATGCAATTGATGTACTAGAGATACTTTTCAGCAGGGGCAGGAGTGAGCCATCCTTGAATCCCTGAAATATCACTGACTTCAAATAGGTCCCAAAGGCCAGAAAGAGGAAGGGTGCATGGTTGGGTAATGGGGAAAGGGTAACTGAACAAATGAAGCCCATGTTTAGTCCTGAAGCTGCTCTTCGTGGTAACTATAATTTGACTTCAAAGCCAAAAGCAGAAGCTTACCTACAGGCATTGATTTTCTTAAGAATAAGGATTCTTTTTAAAAATCACGCTTAGTTAGAGAAACATACACACACACACACACACACACACACACACACACACCGAAAAAAACTTGGAAAAACTACAACAGCAATCTGAAAAATTAACCCCAAATAAGTGCACTGTATCCTTTTATTGCTTAGCCTTTTTCATGTTGTAGTAGAGCCTAAAAATATTTCACCATATTCCAATAGTTATGATATAATTTTAATACAATATGTATACACCTAGTTATTGTGGCTAACGATATGTTTACTATAAAGAGTGATTATTTAAATTCTCAGAAGATCTTTCAGATTGCATATATTTATATATACTACTCCCTATATATTTCCCAGCTACAGAAAAATTATAAATTAAGTAAGAGCAAATCAACACTAACACCAGAGTGAGCAACCATCTTACTGTCAGAGCGATGGAGATACAAATATCAGCATCAAATGCTGGCTACTTGTGAACAGGTGAATGGCCAGATGCCTCCGGAAGTAAGGCAAACTGACCTTTGGAAAACTGTTCTTCACTACTGACTTTATTGAGCATACACACCCCATATGATTGCATTTTTCAAACTATTTGTTGAACAAAAATACATCCATAAGCATTAAGGGTACACCCAAGAATTTACACGGCAGCAGTGGCTTATTAAGCTCAAAAAGAAACAAGCCTGCGTCTCTCAAGAACAGAACACGTAAATTGGCTGTGGCACATCCCATGCAATGCAATGCTGTACAGCAAGGACATCACCTGAGTACTGAAATGCCCACAGTGGACGACTATAACCAATATGAAGTTGGGTGCAAGAATTTAGACATAAAGCAATTTAGTTTATCTGAAATCTCAAAAAGAGGCAAAATGAATCTATATCAGGAAGAAAGAACTTGGTTGTCTTTAAAGAAGGTGAGAATACAGCTTGAAAGGAGTCAGACTAGGGATTTGGGCGGTGGAGTGCTGTGCCTTCTTGGCTGTGGTGGTGGTTCTCTGGGTACAGTGACCCTGAGCCCACTGACTTGAGCACCTGAGTTACGTTCTTCTTGGCAAGCATACCCCATTAGCAATAAGAGCAAGAACTGAAAGCTAAGCAGGGTGGTGCTGACACGTGCCTTTAATCCCAGCTCTCAGGAGGCAGAGTTCAAGAACAGCCTGGTCCACAGAGCAAGTTCCAGGACAGCCTGAATTACATAGTGAGACTGTCACCAAAAAAAAAAAAAAAAAAAAAAAAAAAAGTGAAAGTTAAAAAAGAAAGGCCGCTTTCACACCCGAGAAGGAGATCTGTCTCTGTTAGTCTGCTCGAGCACCCATGCCAGATGCCTGAGTGGTTTACACAAGAAAAAGTTATGTTCTCCCACTACCAAAGTCTGGGGCTAAGACCTATGGCTATTTTCTTGCTAAGTCTTAAAATGGCCTTTTGCTATATTCACAGTCTCTCTGCTGTCTCTTCATCTCCTAAGGCTACTGATATTAAACTAGGAGCCCATACTTCTCATCTTACTTAACCTTATTAAACCTCTCGAAGACACTGTCTCCGCAAAAATCTCAGCAGGGCTCTATACATGATTTTTCAGGAGAAGCAAGCCACCTGAAACATGTTCCCTGCTTTTCCACTAGTTCTCAAAAAAAAAAAAATGAGAAAGATTTTTAGAATTTTTCCCTATCTTAAATCGTCATAGTCCCAGCTTCTAAACCATTTAAGTATCAGTATTATAACTACCTAAAAGTACCCATTCCCCAGTTTTTAAAGCCTGTGTACCATAATGCATTTTAAAAAACAAATAAAAACCCCAGAACTCTAAGGTTTTCAAAATTATATAGAAATTATTTTTCAAATAAAACACCATATTGAATCTAATTGCATAGTTTTGTTAAGTAATGCCATTATAACCCTTATGTACTAGAGCATGCCTGTGATTCTCCAGAGGCTGAGGAAGGAGAATAATTTGCGCTCATGAGTTCAAACCAGCCTGAGTAATACAGCAAGACTCCATTTTTAAAAAAAAAAATGAAAAGAAGAAAATAAATTCCAGTTCTAGTGACCAAATGCTCCTCTAATATTGATTATAAATGCTTCTAGACACAGACAGGTAAGTAATTAACACCGACACAAGCCACTCACTTGTTTAACAGACAAATACTGACAATAAGAAGAACATTTTCCCATTATATAATAACCTAGCATGCTTATTCACTCTTACCTTTGGCCATGAGTTTCTGCAAATACTCCCCCAATCCACTTCTATTAGGGATCTAACCACGTCAGAGTAGCCTTTGCTCATTTTCTTGTGGCAGAAAAATAGGAATGTTGTTGCAATGGAGATTACATTGTCAAAACAAAAGTATAATTTCCAACTGCAAGCCACTGCCAGGCCGCTAGGCTTTCTCTGGGATGATGTGAGCGGGTTTCTGATGAGCTGCTTAGATAATTGCTACCCCAGATCCATGCCATACAGAGTGCCTCATTCCACTGAGATTCTAGGAAAGCACCTCTACTTTTTCTTCTTACGTACTCACATATGTTTTAACAATCTATATCTACATTTAAACGATTGAACAGCTGCCTGAGTCGCTCACAGTTGTGTCTCAAGCAAACATACTTTCCCAAGAATTCAAAGTCAAAAAAGACATTATAGATAGGAAAAACAAACTCTAGTTCATTCACGGGCAGTGCAGAAATCCCTCCTGCCTTGTGGATTGAGCTCTCAAAACTTCATACAAGGGGAACATGTGACAAAATGGGACAAACGGAAAAGTAGTTGGCCTTTGAGATAAGAGCTTAAATTGGAAATGATGAACTCAATACTATTAATTTTGATTCACCTGCTCACTTGAAACATCTCAGTTGTCATCCACTTTCCACAAGCTCTTGGCGTCATCTATCACCTCACTGCAGCTCCTACTCTGAAGACTCTTAGAGCTGTCTGCTTTGCATCATTCAATGCTCAACCCTGGTGCAATGATTCAAAGTTCTGCAGTTGAGTTCTCCAGGTTCAGTCCCATTACCCCAAGGGTAAAATAAAAGTGGGTGCTTGGCAGGTAAAAGGCTTTGACTATTGTCCCTTTAACTGACTCACCTACACTAAAGAACTAAATCCCAGGCCTGTCTGGGCTCCTGGGGACTCTAGTACCATAAGACAAGTAAATGTACGATAAGCTCCCCATACTATGCCCAGCTCCTTAACACCAGTGGAACAATGGCCTAGGATGGACCACACTTAGGGAACCATACCTAGCTTGATGTTTTTTCTAAGTGTTTCTTTGCAAGCAAGTTTCCCTTCTTCTTAACTTGCTATCTTTTTTTTTTTTTTTTTTTTTTTTGGCTTCTTATAACCAAAACAATTCCCAATTGGTACAGACTGAAGTCTTTTTCCACTTGCCTAAAAGTTGCTTGGATGCACCTTTGGCATATTTAGATGGTACAAGAAGGGACTGATGGACTGATGCCTGGACAGGGATCACCTGTGCCTATACAAGAAATATTCCATTTTACTGCTATGAAATCAGTAACCATAGACATAGCAGGCAGACATCTTTAAAGCCAACTGTGGTCTATTTTTGACAAACCTGAATGAAACTCTCAGGAACAGTGTCACAGAAAGTCATGAGACTCAACTGGGATAGAGAGAGGGTCAAGTGTTATGATCTCCAACGAAAACAAAAATTAAACACAAAAGATCAAAACAGGATTCATAGAAGATGCCTGCCAAACACACATGGGTCAAGAGCAGGGTCTGGGCTCTTGATAAAAGACCCAAGAGGGAATAGAAACAAGTGACATCCAAAGAAGCCACTCAGTCTTTCCAATAGAACCAGTGATCTAGGCAGTGAGCTGCACCCACAAGGAATTATACACAGATTCACTAGCCAGAAACTGACCACCAACCAGCCAGGAAAGCTTGCTGTCCTTAGGTCCTTCTCCCATCTCCACCGTCACCAAGAGGTGCTAGATGTATACATGTTCACCCACACACTTCACGAGGCTCTAACATGCTCACCTGTGTCTCGTGAGGTAATGCTGGGCTTATAATCATGCCTTTTGGAGGACTGATTACTGTGTACCTCCTCTGGGACACAAACACTTTCTTTTGCAATAGACAAGTGTTTATTTAGGCAACCTGATGATTTCTCTTGGGCAGGACTTTACCACAGTTGACTGACATGAAAACTGCTTCAATCTCTAAAAACAGCAAACAGCTAAGTTACTTCTGAAGCCATCTACAGTCGATTTAACCATAGACGTGAGGACCATTCAAGACCAAGGATAGTCTTCTCTTCCTCAATTTAAAGCCGCAGACGGAAGGAGGAAGAGAAGAAGAGGAGGAGAAGGAAAACAAGCTAACGAAATATCCATATTACCATTTCATAGTTGTGGACATGGATGCCCCCTCCCCAAAGACTACCAAAACCCAAAGCTCATTCCTATCGTAGCCTTTCTGCCTTTCTGTGAGTAGAAAGGCTCCATAATGAATTCTGAAGCGGATTCTCCCCAACTTGCCAGGCAAGAATGCAATTATTATTCAGAGTCACACTGGAAGCATAAATATTTTCATTAGGACATTAAACTGCATGTGTTTCGCTTCGATTTCAAGTAAAAATATTGCATAAATCTCCAGAGTGATAATTTAAAACCACTTAAAAAATACCACTTTGTTTTCACTGTACTCTCAGCAGCGCGGACTCGAGCTCCCTTACCTGGCGGACGAAGCTGTTGGAGGTGGTGTCGGAGGACGTGCTTCCGTCCGAGCCTTTGAACCTATTTTTCCTCCTGGCTCCTTTCCCATAGGACTATAGAAAAGAGAAAGAGACAGAAATAAGACGACCCGAACCTTCCACGGGAATCTACCCCGTTCAAGAAAATGTCAGAAGCCCTCATTGGTAACACATTTGCTGTTGTATGGGAAAATTAATATTGGAGAACCTTTAAACTTCTTTCACATCTGTAAGTACACGGGGTGGAGTCTGGACAAAGCATTAGTGACTGGTAGACTGGGGCAATATGTATTCACTGCGGTAGTTTAGCATTCGAGAGGAAAACCCACTAAAGATAAAGCATTTTTAAAAGGCATTGACAAACAAGAAAGTAAAGGTGAAAACGGGAGAAACAAAGAGGAGTTCTTTTGATAACAGCACCAACGTTTGCCAACAAACTTGCTTTTCCTATTCTATTTCTGTCCTAGAGTTCACATTCGGAGCTCTAAATAAACTACGCACTATTTGATGCGAAGGCTAAGAGAGAGAAGTCACTGCAAGCGTTAGACATTCAAACGTAACTATCATTCTTACAACTCTGAGGAAAACAGTTTACTCTGCCATCTAACGTGTGCACGCGAAAACTTCAACCCTGAGTTTCAGAGCTAAATATGTATAGATGGGAATCCTGCCTCCTGCGTGCTGTAAGGAAATTCTCTAAGTCTCAAGCACCACTGTTACCTTCAAATGTGATTATTTTTAAGTATTAAACAAAAAAGTCGCAGGTTTGTTTTTAAGTATTAATGAAGATCTCTGAATATAACTCAATGGTAGAATGCTTACCTAGCATGTGGGAGGACCTCCTTCAAACGAGAGAGAGAGAGAGAGAGAGAGAGAGAGAGAGAGAGAGAGAGAGAGAGAGAGATTTATAGAATTTAGTGTAATCTCTAGCTCACAATAAGTGCCCATATGCTATACGAAAAGCGAAAGCCATATGAAGCCTGGGGAGTGGAAGGGACAGCTTGGGCGTACACGACATCAGGTTTATTAGGTTTATAGAGACATCACTAAATAATCAAAAGTTATACCATCTGCCTTTTAAAAATCACCATACTCAAGGTTTTGAAAATGCTACTTGATTATGTTTGATTATTTATAAGGTTTTCATAAAACTAAGAACACCTTATAAAGCATAATATATGTAGCACTTACGCAGGCCAAAATCTATTGTGAACATTTGTGTTCTGAGTCATGTAAATGGATTTGCCATCAGTGAGAATGTGGTGCAATATTAAAGAGAAAATTTTTAAATATGTTTGTTCTGTTCCAAGTATCTAAGGGCTGGCTTTATGTAAGACAAACATGCTTCCATGGGTGTTTGATTAACTCCCAACTTTGAAAAAGGCAAGGGGAGCGGGGCTGGGTTTCCCTGTGACATACAAGGCTCTCCTCACTTCACAGCTTATTCTTCTTACTTATATAAACATCACTCGGCAAACTGTGGGAAAATAGCATTCTTTTAACAACACTCCTCCTTTCCCAATTATCCCGCAAAGGTTTGGACAAAGCCATTTTACCAGGCCAAAGAAGGCTAAAATGAGGTATGAAAATCCCCTATATTTTTTAAAAATTGCATTATTCCATATGGAAAGTTACTTATTACTTTGAAAGAATTTTATAAGATTTAGCATGTTTCTTTAGGATATGTGCAAGAAGTCTATGTAAAACACATTATTTGTTCTAATGAAGAATGTGTTATTTTTGAAAAAAAAAGGCAAAATATAATCTTACTATAAAAGACTGTATAATCTTTTTCCCTCTGGTACCATTTTGGAATGGTTAGACAGCAACAATTCTGTTATTCTTTTTTTCATCTTTTTAATGATAACAATGCTTGTTCTTCAGTTGCTTGGGTGTCTTAAGCTTTTCCTGGCTACTCAAAATTGCACAATCAGCCCTGAGAGAATAGAGGACAAATGTGAAGACAGTCAATCCCAGGGGAGGCTGCTGTACTTCAAAAGGAGAAGGGAGAAAGGATAGAAGGAAGGAGGAAAGGAAGGAGGGATGGAGGAAGGGAGGGAGAGACGAAGGGAGGAAGGAGGGAAGGAGGAAAAAGGAGGGATGGAGGAAGGGAGGGAGAGACAAAGGGAGGAGGGAAGGAAAGAAAAAAGAAAGGAGGAACAGAGAAAGGGAGGGAGAAAGAGAGGAAGGAGGAAAGAAAGGAGGGTGGAGGAAGGAAGGAAAGAAGGGAAAAGGAAAGGAAGGAGTGACAGAGGGAGGGAGGGAGGGAGGAAGGACAGACGACAGATAGACACATTCAAAACTTCACATTAATTTTTCAACTCTCCTGGTAATATTGTTCACAAACATTATTTTAGGCATGTTTAGCTTTTAACAGAATATATGGACTACGGGATTTTTCAATTTTCAACTGCTTTATACACAGTTTATCCTCTAAAAATATAAGGCATACTGAAGTATATGCAAACTGCTGATTTTTTAATCTTCGTGTGTGAATGATGTGTGTGTAGGTTTGTGTCTATGTTTATAGAGGTTAGAAGATGACCTCCGGTAAGATCAGTCCTTACCTTCTGTGTTGGTTGACACAGTCTCTTGTGCTCTGCTGCAGTGGGTAACAGACTAGCTGGTCCATGAGCATCTGTGGAGTCTGGAGTTCCTGCCTCCAATCTCACTGCAGGAGTGCTGGCACTACAGCCGTGTGCCACCACCTCGACTTGGGTTATGGGGAATCAACCTCAGGTCCTCATGCTTGTGTGGCAAGTGCATTATCCACTGAGCCACCTCCCCAGACTCCACTAGTTAGGTTTTACACTCTCCCTCAATCACACACATCTTTAAGGTGTGACTAAAAGCATTAAGCATTTGGAATTTTATACTGTTATAGGCAGTTTCTATTATTCCATGTCATAGTTATTAGAGTCAAAATAAACCAACATGCTCACTTATATCTCAACCCTCTTATTTTACTCATTTCAGCATAAGTGTATTTTTTTCACTGTCTAAAGGCCTACTCCACAGGAACTATACTATAAAACTTTCCAGAAACCTGTGTCTGGCAAGCTTATAGGCCCTAAGGCAGAACCCACTGCTACTATTTTGCTAAATGGAGCATGCTCAGCCCTACAAGGGACAACTGTATCACCTCCCACCACCAAAACCCGAAGATCATCACAGAATTAGAGGCAGAAAAAGAGCCAGAGGTTCAGGAGGAGTTCTGGAAAAAAGACGGTGTGACCTAGTAAAGCTCATGAGCTCATTACAGCAGTGGTCACCTGCACAGACCTGCTTGAGACTGGGTCCACCAGCATTCCAGCCTGTAATGGGCGGGGTCATGACGGCCCCTCCTTCCCTGTGGTGGTTCCAGGCAGGGTGTCATTTTCTTCAGTGTTGTAGCTACTGATAAGTTACCCCTGCTCATGCAGTCAATCCTAAGTAGGCTCTGTGAGCCGTGCAGGCAGAAAGGAAGTAGGGGAGGGACTCCTCGGGAAGAAGAAGGGTTCAGCCAGGAGAGGAAGGAAAATGAGACAGAGTAGGGGTGAAAAAAAAAAGACTAAAGCCATTATGTACATGTATGAATCTGTCCAAAAACTAAAGATAGTTTCCTTTTTCAATGCATATTTAAAATTAAGTCCATTTTGTCTGACATGACTTGGTTTTAAAAATGACTTAATACCCTGTAATATTAGCGCTAAAATGAAAAAAAAACTGTAAAAAGGGGGAACCATCTCCCCAGTTGGAGGGTGTGTAAGAGCCTGACACTATTTAGTTAGCTATATTTGGAAAAAAAGCCGCATTTGCTTGGTTATCTGCTTTAGGCACAGCTATCTGTACAAACAATGGTCTCGCGGTGCTGATTAGCACTATATGACACCTAATATTTGAGGCAGTTAAGCATTAGAGTGGCTCCGGCTGACAGGAGGAAGAGGGAGAAAAGAAAGCAGACACACGCTATCCACACGCTCTCCCTGACTTCCTCTTGGAACGGCCCCCCCTCCCGCAATCACTGATTTATACTCTGAATGGTGTTGACATGTAGCTATGAAACTTAAATTGTGTCTTTACAGCAAGGGAGAGACACATAATTAAACTGTCTGAACACATCGAACACTTCAGAAATTAGAACAAAATTAAGAAATTTACACAAACATATTTTAAAACATACTCCAAATACATGGTGATCTGCTGCATTCCAGCTTTGTGTGAATAACCTGCACCACGGGTTAATTTTCAAAAACAGACTCGCTTTGGAAGCAGCAGATAGATGCTCGTGTTTGCCGAAGTAGCCGAAGTCTGGCTTTTGGATGAGTGAAAGGGGACAGTAGTCGTTAATTATGGGGAATTTAGCAGGACAAACAAAGTTGCCGTGGCAGCCCCCAGGGACAGCTTTAAGAAAGATGTGTGTGCTTGATGCTCTTCTGTGGCAAATCGCTGTCCACGGGCAAAATGCTGATGCCTACAATTAGTTTGCTTCTGCTCAATTAGTTGTTGCTGACATTTATCCCTTTGAATTCCAGACTTTCCGCATTTGGGGAACAATGTCAACATGACCAAAATTATTCAAGAGGGATCCATTAAGCCCCCTTGTTTATGGGCACTTGGCTGTGAAAGTCCTTAGGTTCTTCACTAGGTGAGAAGTAGCTGAGATTGCCTCCTTAGGAAAAGGGAAATACCGTTGGTTTTCACAGGGATCCAGTTCACAGGAAAGCAGAATCAGGAGGCATGAGCTCTCCTGAGGGCCTGAAGAGGAGAGGAAGAGGGGGGGAAAGGCCGGGGGCAGGATGTGTCTTTTTTTTTTTTCCACAATGCCAGGATTGGAAAGATTCCTAAGAAAGCTCAGTTGTTTTAAGTGGTATAATAAATAATTGTAACTCTGCAGTTGTAAAAAAAATAATAATAATATGCAGTACTTGCCATGGTTAGTAAAACATGGACATGTCTGAGTGTCACAAAATTGAAGAGTGTTTCCACTCCCCTCCTCCACAGGGTTAGCATACTTAGCTAAACTTGACTAGAAAAGGTCAAGACTTCGTCCAGCATATGACAAAGCAGTCAAAGGCAGCGACAGGTGAATTATAAAACAGGAAGCGAGGCTGTAGGTTTAGAACTGTAATAGAGTACTTTTCTGGAATGTGTGAAACACTAGGGGAGCGGGGAGGGGAGAAGAGTGGAAGGAAGGCCTCAAACTATAGAATAATTAAACCTCATATCACTCAAATGTTATACTTGGAATTCCAAAAACACACTCAGAATTTCTGACTGCTATGATATTTCAGTTTCTCCGAAGCCTTGACACTAGAACCATTCAACAGGAAAGCAACCAATCGTTAGGAATAAGGGCTTGAGTGACGCCTACAGCGTGTGAACCCGTCCACGGCATTTGGAGGCAAGACCTAAACACAGCAAGGGCCTAAGCGTGTTTCTGGGGGAGCCAGAAGGAAGGCTGCCACTCTTTTCTGATAAAGCCCCTTGCTCCAGCAGGTCAGGATGTTGCCATGACCAGACTCTGTTTCTATGGTGTGCCGTGAAAGGCAGCTGGGGAGCTGGCTGGGGCAGAACCAGCTGGGATCTGTTGCTAGGAGCAAAACAAACAGGCTCTCTGCTTCCTGTCCTTCATTGTCAGGTGTGACTGGAGATGCTGGCCTGCTACCGGGCTCTTTGAGGCCTAATTTGCAGCGTGCCTGCTCTGTTTCCAGGCCATTTCCTCTTGTGTCACTCCTATCTTTTTGCCAGTCCTTCTCAACCGCTCCCTAACTACCCAACCTTCCCAGGAGCTGTCCCAGTCCTTAGAGAAGGACCGGCTACAATTTTTTACAGTTATGCTGTCCAACAAGAATGTGAACTCCTATGTAATATACATTCTCTAGTAGCCACAGTAACAGGGGAAATGAATTATAACAGTTCATTCTTTGTATCTATCTTTGTATTTAACAACAAAACAAAATACTATCACTTCAGTGTGTATTCAGTGTAAGAGTTATTAATGGAGACGTGACCTGTTTATTATTTGCACAGTGAGTTTTTGAAATCTCGGTTGTGTTTCATATTCAGAACACCACTCTCGTTGGGCTAGCCACATATTATGTGACCCGAGGCCCCAGGGATCTAGCACCTAATACGGTAGAGCATCAGATTGGGAGCTTGGAGAGTCCTAGGAAAACCTTGGCCCTCTGCCTGCAGATATGCTCTCGTACTGCCAGCCATGACTTAAAAACCAATGCAGTCTGGTAAAAAGCCGAACTTTTAAGATTTGTACTGATATGACCTTGAACCTCTCACATCACAAACACACCCACTTTGCTCTTGATGGTGTACTTGAGAGCAGAGCTCAAATGGATGAGGTTATTCCATCTCCGTAGGCAAAATAAATGGTGAGTTTGTGAATCTATATCCTTCGCTTTTCTCCCGTGAAAATGGTAATCCTGAGGAAAGAAGAAGAAGAAGGAGAAGGAGGAGAAGGAGGAGAAGGAGAAGAAGGAGAAGGAGAAGAAGGAGGAGGAGGAGAAGGAGAAGAAGGAGGAGAAGGAGGAGAAGGAGGAGAAGGAGGAGATGGAGGAGAAGGAGAAG
>NC_022018.1:2582916-2589225 GCF_000317375.1 Microtus ochrogaster | reverse complement strand
GCTGGGCATGGTGGTGAGTATCTGTATCTCTTATGACAGGGACAGCCAGTTGGGCACGTGGCGAGTATCTGTATCTCCCATAACAGGGACAGCCAACTGGGCATGGTGGTGAGTATCTGTAACTCCACTGCTAAAGGACAGGGACAGTCAGACTTTAGAGCTGTCTAGCTGACACAGTGAGCTTCGGGTTCAGTGGAGGTCCCTGACTCAAAATACAAAGCGAGTGGGGAGCAGGAGAGAGGACTCTGTAGTAAAGATTAACAGCAGTTGTTGCTCTTGCAGTGAATCCAGGTCCAGATCCCAGAACCCACGTGGCATCTCATAACTGACCTTAATTCCAGTTCCAGGGAATCCAACACCCTCTTCTGGCCTTGAGCACCAGGCAGAGATGTGGTATAATGAAAATACCCAGGCATATATAAAAGTCATCTCAAAAAAGAAAGAAAAATAAAAAATAAGATGATTGGGCCAGGGAGATGGCTGAGTGGGTAAAGGCACTTTTCACACATACCTGGATACCTGAGTTTGACCCCATAAAACCATGTAAAGGTACAAGGAGAGACCTGAATCCACAAACTTGTTCTCTGACCTCCACTTGATGATGATGATGATGATGATAAATGAAAAAATAAGGCTCATAACCTCTGGACTGTAAATGTGCCCACATGGGAGAGTGCACCCACCACATGCCCATATAAAAGAAAGAAATGGAACTACTCTCCTAAATAGCTATGAATTACAGAAATTTTGTCAATATATGCCATTGTGTAATATACTTGTGTGTACCTATATGGAGGAAGAGAGAGAAAGAGGGAGAGGGAAGGAGGAAGACAGAGGCAGGGAAGGAAAAATAGAGGAGGGGAGAGGAGAGGCAGAAGAAGAGGGAGAGAAAAGGGGAGCAGAGAAGGGGAAGGGAGGGAGAAAGAGAGAAAGAGGGAAAGGGGGGAAGGAGAGAGGGATTGTAGTCCAGGGCTATAGGGAGAGCAGTGTTGATCAAGGCTTGCCTTATGTACTTATATAGCACTCAATAGAGCCAAGAAGACACAGTCACAGGATGACAACTGTGATTGCAAAATACTGTGGGTGACAATTCAAAGAACAGGGGGAAATGTTCCATGTAAAATGACAGAACACATGAAAATGGAAGAGAAAATTTCAGTGCAGATTAAACATTGAGTTAGAAGATAAAGGAGTGACAGACAACTGGCCCTGAGAACCACTCACACATACCCACTTTCTGCTGCCATCCTGTAGACCAAACCTGTGTTTCAATTAAACATCAATAATCAAACAGTGTGTGGTCTCCCATGATTTTGTGTGCGTGTGTTGTTGTTGTTGTTGTTGTTGCTTTGCTTTGTTTTTATTTTTAGTGTGTTGTTGCTGGGAGTTAACAACATCTCTTTTTTAAGATTTAACAACATTTTAAAATTTTATGTGCATGTGCTTATGTCTATGTGAGTGTATGCATATGGCCAGAAGAGGGCAATGAATCCCTTGTAGCAGCAGCTACAGGTACCTAACTGGGATGCTGGGAACTGAACTTGGGGCCTTTGAAAGAGCAGCAAGTGGTCTTGAGCCACCTCTCCAGACTGACACTGGGTGTCTTTCACTAATTGCTTTCAACCTTATCTTTTGAGACAGCTCTTGAACTGAACTGGTGCTCACATTTGTCTAGAATGGCTGCCCAGTGAGCGCCCCATGAACTAATTTTACAGAGCAGGGGATTACATCTAGCTTCTCCTTGGGTTCTGAGGATCCACACCCAGGTCTATATGCTTGGGGTGAGAGAGGTGCTTCACAGGCGAAGCCAGCTCCCTGGCAGCGTTTATTTTTAATAGAACACATTCATCCTCCATTCATATTCTCTTTCTCTCTCTCTCAATGCCCTTTATTGAGAAACACACTTGAATTTACATCTAGCTTCCAATTTTCTGTCTTTTATTTCTTTTTGTTTAGGTTCTTAGCTGGTGTCTTTTAGTAAAGTCTTCTATTTAACTTTGGTTGTACATTTTATTGGCAATTAAATATTTTAAATATGTATATTGAATATAAATTAAATATTTAAAATATAAAAATTATTTAAACAATTTTTAAGAACACTAAAATGATGAGTAATTGCCCACATTTAGTTAAAAGATTAAATAGTATTATATACAATAAATTTAAAATTCATTGCAAAAATAAAGTAAATCCTAAAATACAAAACCTAGTTTACTTAGTTTTATAAAATATTTTCTCCTAAAATTAAAAAATACATGCTAAATAAAAATAATTACATAAATTTTAACCCATAAGTTTCTAAGTAAAATATTTTAGATAAATCTAGCTTTTTATGATCTTGGGGTTTAGTGATAAAATATTTCTAATTAGAATTCTTTATAATTCTCATGTTTACCATATATCTCATAGAATTAGTGTCTCATTTTGTATGCTATACATAGACCCATATACAGATATCCAAATTTAAGAACAAATTTGGTTGATTAATGTTATTAAGGTTTCATGATCACCATAGGCTATTATTACAAGCATCAGTCTAAGTTTTTCTACATTTCAGAATCAAGAATTAGAAAAGAAATAGCTGACAAGAAGCCAAGTGGGGTAAAGGCTCCTGCTGCCAAGACTGGTGATCTGATTTGGTCTCTAAGACTCACATGGTGGTAAAAAAGAATTGACTCCAACAAATGGCCCCATGACCTCCATACATCTGCACAGATACACACACACACACACACACACACACACACACACACACACACACACACGCAGAAACAACAAATCTCCACACATAAATAAATAATAATTTTTAAGAATCAGAATATAAAGGGATGCAAGAAAACAGGTTCCCAGCCCCCACTGCCATGTTATTGGTCTATGGCTCCTATTGTACAAGAATCTTCTTGATTCTGTTGAAAGAAAGGCTGTGACAAGTTAATTATTTTTGCTCCGTTACATAAGTGCTCTCACTAATCAGATCCTCCACACATTCTGGTACAATGTGTCTCCAGTAACACAGCAGCAGTGGAAGCTGGGGTTTCCTCTTTTACAGACACAGAACTTAGGGTGGGGAGGATATCTTTTCCTGAGATGCAGATGACAGGACAGCACATATTACTGTTGTTTGGTAGAGTCCTTTAGATGAGGTGTCCTCTCTTCTGAGATGAGGGTGTATCCCAGGTAGCCTGTCAACTGTCAACCTTACACATCCTAAAATCACCTCTGGGGGGCTCAATTGAGGGACTGCCCATATCAGATTGGCCTATAGCCATGTCTCTGAGAGACTGTTTTGATGGATGAAGGTCCAGACCAAGATGGCCATCACAATTCCTAGCACTGGAGGCCTGGACTGTATAAAAATGTAGCTGAACATGAATCAGTAAGCAAACCAGAGAGTGAGAAAGTAAGGAGTGTTCCTCCATGGTTCCTGTCTCTGGATTCCTGACCTGGCTTCCTTCAGTAACGACCTGAGTATGTAAACCAAATGAATGCTTTCTTCCCCAAGTTGCCTTTGATTAAAATGTTTTATCACCACACCATAATAGAATAGGACAGGGTGGTTCCAGCTAGCCCTATGGCATTAGTCCTGTGGCTACCAGCAGAAGGATCAGAAAAGCCTGTGTACAAAGTCATGCCTTTAATTCAATGACACAGGCTGCTCTTAAAAATTCTCCAGAGTTCACCAAACACATGGGAGAAGAAATCACCAGGAGTGACAATGTCATCAACAACAAGGAGAGGAATGAGCCTTCAGGACCTTCATAAAATTGAATCATGGTCCTTTAGTGATTAAATATCCCATCTAAGTGACATTTGATTCTTAAAAACAGCAAGGCTTAATTCTGACCCCCTCTAATATATATGGTTTTTGTAGACAGAAAGGCAACTGGTTGAATTAGTTTTTCCTCTCAGGTTTATCTTTTGTCTTCAATGACAACTAATCAGAAAAACTGGACCAAGGAGCTTACTTAGCAGGCAAAAGTGCTTGTTGCAAATCCTGATGTTCTAGCTCTGGGACCAACAAGGTAAAAGGAGAAAACAGACCCCTGAAAGTTGCCCTCTGACCTTAACATGTGGATCCTAAAACATGTGCATGCAAACACACACACACACACACACACACACACACACACACACACACACACACACAAGCTGAATATAATTTTAAAAAATCAGAAAACCTCTCCAAACAGCTAATCCTCTAGGGAGCTACACTGCAAAAGTAAGCTGCCTTCACATATTATGTGTAGAGAGCTGCATGGAGCCACACCTGATGGTGCTGGCTTCCGCCCTCCGCGATCCCAAAAGCGAGTGCTCTCTGTGATAATCAGCTCCTATTATGGCTAAGGCCTGACTCATGCTATTATCACGCAATGATTGTCAGCTGCTTGCATATGCGTGGACCTATGGGCAGTGCCCACCTGGCAATCCGGGGTTGGCGGCCTGTGACTTTTTAAAGGCTGGGAGAGGTTTCCCTGGGGGGAGGGGGGGGAGAGAAAGAGAACAAGGTCCTGAATAAACTGCTTGCAAAAAGACCTCTGGTGTTGCGTCTTCCTTGCTGGTCAAGGCGGGCGCGGCAATTATGGAACAAACCATGATGGAAATTAAGTTGTGGGATCTGCATGTCACCTTCCTAAGTCAACGACTGATGTCATAATTCTCATTTTGTTACCACTTTCCATGGTAGTATTCACATGGTTTTATTTAGCTGAGCTAGCAAGCTGGGTAGGATAGAATTCCACACAAAGGTTGCTGTACTTGTTGTTAATTCAGTCAGTACTTCGAAAGGAATATAACATTCTAATTTTGAACAAGGGCAGCAGGGGCTCTGCATTTAAAATGTATATTTACTCAAGTATTCTCAGAGTAGTCACCCTTATCAAACCATACCAGGCACTGCAAGAAGCTCTTAAGTGGATTATTTCATTTAATCCACCTAATAATCCTAAAATGTCATACGCACATTGAAAATGTTGAGAAATTTCATAATGTCCCATCATAAAAAGAATAAGGGGTAAAATATAGACTCCTGTATCTTCTGTTCTGAACGTTCATTTCTATTCTGCTAACATAGAATATCAGTAGAAGATTGTTCTCAACGTTGTTTTAACTTTAAAACATGAGTTCATGATGCTTTTCTTCTCAGCATAGGCAATTCAGAATTTTAAGAAGCACTTATTTACTTATTTCATGCATATGTCTGCACATGATATGTATGTTTGTAGGGAATCCATGCAAAAATATATGGAGATTAGAGGACCACTGGGGGTTTGTTCTCTCCTTCCATATTGTCAACTTGTGAAATCAGTACCTTCACATTCTTTTGGAATTGGCAGTCTAGATTTTAAAAAAATTTGCTGTTATTGATTATTTACTCCCTCAGATTTAAATGATATATGCTAGCTTTGGGAATCCCCACTAACAAAGTGATTTCAGAGAGGAGATAGCTCATAATAATATGTCTGGGTGCACATGTCTGTGTATTTGCTATATATGCATATGTGTAGAAGGAAGTTTCTGTCCTATCCAGTCTCACCTCTATCCAGTCCCAATGAAATGCACAGAGGCTTATATTAATTATGAACTGTTCAATTTATTAGCTCAGGTTTATTATTAACTAGATTCGACAACTTAAATTAGCCAATAATTCATGTCTGTGTTAGTCATGTGGCTTACTACCTTTGATCAGTGAGGTATTCTCATTTAGCTTTCTCTGTGTTTGGTGGCAACTGCAAATTGAACCTTTCCTCTTTCTAGAATTCTCCTAGTCTGGTCACCCTGCCTATACTTCCTGTCTGGCTACTGGCCAATCAGTGTTTTATTAAACTCATACAAATGTCAAATCTTTACAGGGTATAGGAGCATTATCCTACAGCACTTCTTCTTTTCTTTTCAAAACAAGAATTCTGAATTTAATCTCCTTTGTTTAGCTTTTTTCCTGGTCATTATCTCTAACAACTTATAACCAATACTCTAAACAAAGACAAACATCCATAATCCACTGAATGACAAAATCACCCACCCTACCTCTTGGGGATGTGGGCATAGTTTTCTATGCTACTTCCTGCTGATTGGGGGTGCTGATAATTTTATTGGAACCCAAAGAAAATTTAGGATTCCAGTCAAGTCCTGACTAGAGTATTCTGTGAGGCTGGATCACCTCAACCAGTCACCGTGTAGCTGTCATAGATGTGAAACTCAGAGGGAACTGCAACAGAGGTGCTCTGAAATGGATCGTCCGGGACATCCGTTCCCGTTAGAGAATTTTCAGGGGGTCTTCCATGAGCAAACATTATTTTTCTTTTTTTTTTT
>NC_022018.1:2579765-2582425 GCF_000317375.1 Microtus ochrogaster | reverse complement strand
TCTGTTCCTTATTTTTCTTAACCCAGAAGGAATGCACAGTCTTTCGTTTCCTGTTGAAACAAAAGCAAAACCTGTTCTCCAAAGTAACATATCTTTTGACTTTAATTTTGAGGTTGAAACATTTTCAAAATATATAGGTTGGTTTAATCCAACAGTATTTATAACCAAGTTTAATTCATAATCAAATGTCTTTTAGCAGCTGTTGCTCCTTCCTCAGCAAACAATTCAAAGACAACACAATAACGTACAGTATCTAAACTCTCTGTGTGTTTTCCATCTTTACATGGCTTTCTTTTCTTATTCTATTTCTATTATTTTTTAATTTTTGGTTTTTTGAGACATGGTTTCTCTGTGTTTCTTTGACTATCCTGGAACTCATTCTGTAGACTAGGCTTGCCTTGAACTCACAGAGCTCTGCCTTTATCTGACTCCCAAGTGCTGAGATTAAAGTAATGTGCCACCCAACTACTCTCTCTCTCTCTTTAAGGACTTTATCCTTTTTCTTTTTTCTCCCAAGCCTATATATATATTTGGTTTTTTGAGACAGGGGTTCTCTATGGCTTTGGAGCCTGTCCTGGAACCAGCTCTGTAGACCAGGCTGGTCGTGAACTCACAGAGATCCGCCTGCCTCTGCCTCCCGAGTGCTGGGATTAAAGGCGTGCACCACCATTGCCGAGCCTACATATATTTTTAAACACTGTGTAAAACATTTAGAGATTTTTTTTCCTCTAAATCTGTCTTTACTGTATATCTCTCTTTTTCTGACCACATGAATCTTTAATTTGCTAAACGATATAGCTAAGATTAAAGCCACAGCTTTGATAGCTTCATGGTGGAGGTACTGGTGGTTGTCCCTTTCCTCCAACAACTCTGTGTAGTTTCTAGGTCCATACCACCACCAAGAAGCATGCTTCTGGCTGCTCATAAACACCATTTAAGTGTTTGGTGGCAGGTCCTCTTAAAAGAGCTAGATGCATGGTTTTTCCTACTAATTCTGAGTCAGGAAGCCCCCTTAAAATAGCAGTGCCTTTGTTTGCTGCCAGCAAACAGAGTCCACCTGAGGCAACTCTGCTACCAAGAAGCCATGTTTGACATCTAGAATATTTTTTTTAATCTTTCTCATGTTTTACCTGGAGATTCCTGCCAAACATTTGGGTGCCATTTGTAGACATATGTGTGTTGGGGGATCACATGGGGCCATACATGCAGAACCTGAAAAAACACTATGGGTGTACTATGTCATCACTCTCCACCTTATTCCCATAAAACAAAGTCTTTCACCAAACCTGGAACTAGGCCAGTGGCTAGCAAGACCCAGCATCTTCCTGTCTCTGTCTTCCACAGTAATGAGGTCATGGACATACATGGCCATGCATGAGTTTTTAACATTGATGTTGGGGATTTGAACTCAGTTTCTTAAACAAGTGCCCTTCTCCTCCGTGTCATCTTTTTCACTGACCCAGCTCCCCAGCACACATAACAATACATCTTAAATCCCTTTATAAATTCTAATTTCAAAATAGTATAATAGTATCCCTTCTCATTTTGCTCCTAGGGGATAACTGGATTGCTCCTTCATTACATAAATGAAGGGAGAACAAGTCAAGACATAAAGACCTCAAATGAATCAGACACAGTCAAAATACAGAACTCAACATTCCCACTTTCAGTCTCGAGTCTTTGTAGATGACTAAATAATTAGAACATTGTGTCCCTGAGAAACTGTAAGAGGAATGTGGTTATTTGGAGATGACCATTGACGATAACTTTCAACTCCACAAGGTTTCATGTGCTTGTGTGCATCCCTTGGAGCACAGGAGGGGACTCTGGCTTAATTTCTGTTTTCAACTTTACAAAAAAAGCAAAAAAAAAAAAAAACAAAAAACAAAAAACAAAAAAAACCTTCATGTATCCACCACCAAAAGCCACAAAAAATGTAAAAGTATTATTGAACAGAAACCCCATTGAGATAATTTAGACAATAGCATATTTGCCTTTGAATCACAGACCTACTGTTTAATAATTGTTTCCTCTATGCCAAGCAATCTGCTTTGCATAAACGATCTCATGCAATCATCCCCTCACCCTGGGAAGATTGATGCTTACTTGCAGTAGAGGGAACTGAGGCTCAGAAAAGGTACTTCCCATTTCCGAATATGTAGTGGATAACTATTGAAGTCATTGTAAAAGTTAAGCAAGCATTAATCTCATTGCAATGCGACTGGAAAAAATGCCAGTTTACGTAAGCAATGAAACAGACCAGTTTTCTTGGTTCAGACTCCATCTTATTACAGTTGTGTTCCTAGCACTCGCTAACATGCCTTCAGTATGCTTAATTTCAGCTGGTCACATTACTCATATTAGCAAGCCAATCTATGACAAAATGTTACACATGTTGTCAGAGTCACAGTGTGAATTTTACAGTTTGGTTTTAACTCTGCTGCATAGACTAAGATTTCTTCTAATAGTTTCTATATCTCTAAATACACTCCCATAAAAACAAGTATTTAGTGAAATGTTTGTGTTCATTATTTTTTTGAGACAGGTTTTCTCTGTGTAGTTACGTAGCCGGAATCTTTATCTAGTTCTGAAATATGTAAAATAATAAAAATAGAACATTGTTAAGGAGAAATTGAATTTTGTGATTCTTTTATTTTTGT
>NC_022018.1:2533085-2579665 GCF_000317375.1 Microtus ochrogaster | reverse complement strand
TTTTTTTATTATTGTTATTTGTGCTCCCTTGTTTACTTTTATGCGAAATTTAGGATCATGTTTTTGAGTCTTAGAGTTGAGGGTTTGTTTGTGTCTTTTTTTGGGGGGGGGGAAGGATTTCACTTAAAACATAAGGGATTTTGAGAAATATACCACCTTGTCCAAACTAACTCTTCAGTGTACCATCAATAGAACTGTCTCAGACTTACAATGAAAATGAAGGTAGTTTATGAGTTACTTGTTTCACCATGACACAAATACCTCACAAAACCTCCTGAAAGAAGGAAGGGTTTGTTTGTCTTACAGTTCTAGGGGATACAGTCACTGTGCTAAGTACAAGTTGGTCATTGTATCCACAATCAGGAAGCAAAGGCTACTGAATGCTGGTGCTTAGATTGCTTTCTTATGCTTATTAAGTCTGGAGTCCCTATAACCAGAAGGCTAGCACCTACATTTAAAATGGCTGTTCCTACTTTTGTTAGGCAAGTCTAGACAACTCCTTACATACTTGCCTAGAGATTTGTTTCCATGGTAGTTTTAAATTCCATCCAACTGACAAGTCAAGCTTAACCATCATAGGTGATGCTGCAATAAGATACTATGATCAAGGCAATTTACAGAAGAAAGAGTTATTTGGACTCACAGAAATAGAAAGTTAGAGTCTATGACCACCATAAAGGAAAACGTGGCAGCAGGCAGACATGGTGCTGGAGCAGTAGTTGAGAACATATAGTCACAAGTAGAAGGCAGAAAGACTCAAAATGGTTTGAGTCTTTTGAAACTTTAAAGTCCACCCCTTAGTGATAGAATTCTTCAAATAAGACCACATCTCCTAACTCTTCTTAAACATTTTTACCACCTAGGGACCAAGTATTAAAACATATGCATCTATATGGTCATTCTCATTAAAAACTATCACATGCGATCTTTCAATGATAAGAAAACAAATGTTGGTATGACTAACATGACTGTTGGGCCCTATCCTTGGACAGTAACTGGCACTTCCAAATTTGGCCCAACTTTTTCAGCCCTCACACTTACCAACTGGAGACCAAAGGCCTTCAATATTTCATCTCTGGTCAACTAATTCCAGGTCCCAAGATAAAAATGGCACCAAAATGACATCCTTTATATATCCTAAGTTTATAGTTTAACACAGTGATTTAATGATTATTTCACTAGGTAAAAATAGTTAGAATTGCTATCACATTTCAAAGCATGACATTGGAGAGATGTTTTATTTTTCATGGTTTCCATTAAAGACTATTAATGTATATTTTTTACAATAAAAATTCAATTGTTAAAAAAGTCTACTAATTACATTTTATCCATTAAGAAGATCTACTGTGTCCATTTGTTGAATTTGGAGGAGTATCATTGGAACAATTGAAAATATTTCACAATAATTTAGTTTTTTATAGTTTCGTATTCTTTGAAAGTTTCTTATATTTATCCAGTATAATCAATTATCTCCACCTACTATTGGCCTCCAACTTGCCTTGGTACCCCACCTCATCTCTTTCACAGATTCATGTTCTCTTTTTCAAGTGTTATTTAGAGTTCCCTGATTCCAATTAGTACTGCTCATATGTACATGGGTGTGTGGCAATCCACTGGGGAATGAACAACCTACCTTTGGCCAAATCCCCATGATGAGTACTGACCATGCTTCAAACACTCAAGAGCAAATTTTAAATTTAACAAGAATGATTTCTGCTCCTTAAGCTTATCATTCCTTGTTGGTACAGGGATAAACCATATAGTATGAGTGCATGACCTTTCAGTCTTCTACTTTCCTTGAAATCCTGGTTACATAAAGAGAAGCTGAAAGCAAATGAAGTCCTTCCGAGGCAGAAAAACATAAGGAATAGCTTAGCCAATGTGGGGCTCTGCTTGGTGTGGGCTGTGCATGTACCCTTCATATAATGGACTTGGCAGTCTGAGGCTCTTGCCTGCACATATTGTGCACACACAGTTCACTCTATCAATGTACCTAGCAATCTTGGACCCTCATCTACATTGAGCTGTGTACAAGCTACACTCTACGCAAGTTTTTTCTATTCTCATGACCATCAGACTTAGACAGATGTACAGGAAGAAGAATGGAAAGGTTGATCTTGCCTGAACTCTTTTTAGGGACATAAGTATTAAGGGAGGCAAAACTGTCTCCCAAACTGAACTTTTATCAAGACTATCCTATTTACTAATCATATACTTATATGCAATTAAGCATACATATAAATTAAAATCAGATGCATTACAGGAAGAGATATATAGAGTAGAGAAATGGTTTTATAGTTTAATCTGTCAAGCAGAATAGATATTCTTTCAAAACTATCCTTATTAGCAACTAAACTTCTTTTTTGTTTGAACCTCAAAAGTCCCAAACAAGGACCCTTGGGCATCTCATGTGGCCTACCATCAAACTTGACAACTACTCCTTTCTAATCTGTACCATAGTTTTGCTTTTATAAGGTTTTCTTATTGCTTTGTAAATTTGTGTGAGCTTACTTTCATGCTGTGGCTAAAACACCAAGAACCTAGAAATGCCTGTCCCAGATCCTTACCACAAGCAACACAACCTCGACCACCATGTTTTCTGTTCTTTCATCCTTCTGTTTGTTGGTACCTGTTACAGTGGGGATTCTGCAAAAGGCAATCTTGTTCTTTGTTGGGGTCCAGTGCCAGTCCTGACCCTAAATTATTTCTCTGGACCAGAGGGGAGGTGTGGGATTAAAGACACAACTCACATGGCTTTATCAGGAGGGAGATTCTCAGTGATCCTTCATGAAATCTTGAGTTTACATCCTGAAAATTTCCCTGTTTATTCTCCAATAACAGTTTTTATACCAAAACATAAACTGAGGGGAAAATTAGCATTCTGTTTCCTAGGTAACCAGGTGAATGGTTGTGGTCATGTCCACATCTACCTATGCCTGCTCTGTCATGTAGGCAGAATTAACATCTCTTTTCAGGAATCCTCCAAATCACAAAGAAGGAGCAGAATGACATTAGCATACTCTGACCCATTGCTAAGGATGACCCCTCCTGTGTGGCAGGTGAAAACTATAGCCTAGAAGTCTGGCTGCCTTACCATGTAGAAATATGGGCGTACAGTTCTGAATTTATGCCTGATGCAAATAAACCAGCAAATTGTGTCCAAATTACATTACAATGCTGAATAAGAAGGTGCAGAAGTAGAAATAGCAAAGAACGTTGACTTCATCCCAACGGTTTCTTTCTGTGGCTTTAGATGTGTAAGCCGTTCAGGACATTCTGAAGCATTTTACATTGTTCTAATAAGCAAGTAGGCTTCAGAATTCCTAACTCTCTGACTCCTATATTTAAGGAAAATGTCTAAGTTGTACTTAAAGAGGAATCTTTTAAAAGAGCTTGATAGTTAGACAGTAATAACAACATAGTATATAGATACAAAGCATTAAGTCCACATGTTTTTAAGAACTTTACATATTGAATTACTTTAAAATTTTGAGACCTAAGTTCCACACCACACATTGAAAAATTTGGAAAGAGTCATCTGTAGCCACTTAAGTCACAGAAATAAAGGAGACACAAATACTAGATGGCAATAATAGCAGAGAGCGCCATTATTTCATCTTGAAATATCTCAAGGGTTTTATAAATACAAGTGAACAAGCTTACATACTGCCCTTTCACCGAGAACATAGTGTACCTTTGACTAGACACAGTAAAATGAGATAACCATTTGAGTTGTGTTGTGTTTATTTGAAACTGCTGCGATAAATTTTTCAGCAACATAGAGGTAAGAACAGTATGGTAATGTGGAGATACTCGTTCAAAAAACAAGTAGACAAATTAAGCATTAGCAAGATAACACATTTAACAGAATGTGTGCACAACTTGCATATTTTCACAGCACCTGCTAGCTGCATACTATGTGCCAGGATCTATATACAAGCATTTCATAGTCTGATCGTCACAACTCTGAGAGGCATGATGCTCCCACCATTATCTCAACATCACAGCTTCCCAGCAATGTGAGCAACCATGCTCAAAGCTTAAACAGATCATTGGTAACAAGTATTAACATGTGTATGCATACATTTATTGATGTGTATATATTGATTGTAATGTATACATTCCTGCTCCTGATGGTAGAGACCTGGGTGTCATCACCTAGTTAAAAAATAGAAAGAAACAAATTCAAAACTATGGAAATTTGGCCATCTTTGAACTTCATAGTTGGATTTTAATTTCCTAAACAAAGGGGCATGAGAGGCAGAGATGGAGACATATGGGGAAGGAAGAGAAAAGGGGAACAGAAGATGAGAAGATGTGAAAGAGGGAAGAGGGAAAGGAGGGAGAACAGTGTGTTGCCACATTGTTGAATGTATGCTGCTGTTTGGTTGTCTTCATTATGATTAACTCTGGCTCTAAACAGCTAAGCCCTCCATATGAATTAAAACTAGTTTTAAAAATATCTTATTGCATCAGGGTTATAGTGTCTTTTTCCTGGTTTAAAGTCCTCCCAAACACCTCCCTATTCACTGTGGTGTCCGGGAACTCCTGTGACCTCTCTGAAGCACAGGTCCTGTGAATTTGGATCACAATGTCTGTGTTTTGAAGTTGCAGGGATATAAACATGTTATCAAGAGGTCACTCATAATAAGGATTAATGACGATTCTTCCTCTTTTGTTTTCTTATTGAGAGAATAATCAACATTCAGCTACATGTGGGAACAGTGAAGAGAGAAATGAAATTCACAGCCAGTAAGCTCATGCAAGTCATTCTGTATAATTGTCTCTTCTGCTGTCTTTTCTGAAATCATTGGCTGGCCGGTAGCGGTGCACCCTGTGGATATAGGCTCTCTGCACCCTGTGTGTCTTCAGAGGACACTATGGAGAGTCAGTTCTCCCACCATGTGCATCCCAGTGAATAGACACGGGTCGCTCTCAGGCTTGGTGGCAGGTGCCTTTACCCAGGCAGCCACCTTGCTGGCCCCCAATACTAAACTCTTTATACAGTGATAGCTGTTTGTAAAGGTTGGAGTAGTGTTCCCTTTTTGTACCTAGTGATTTAAAAAGGAAAACCTGGTGACTTCACAGCTGTCTATGTGACATGGGGGCACAAACATGCGAAACATACCACACAGAGATATACGTCATGCATGCACAGATCTCATACACACAAAATACATCTCATCTCACACCATACCAATCTCATATACAACATACACACATATTATTCATACTAAACATATACCACATAGCTCACACACCGATACCAAAGAATACAGACATAATTTTACCTCACATACAGCACATACTTTTCACATATATAGCATATGCCATATACCTCACAGATATAAACACTGACCATATATGATACATGTGTGCTTCTACCATATATACTAGGCAAACCACACACATCACACAAAGTATAGGATCTGAAGATTCTAATCATACACCACAGACACTTCCATATATCACAATACAACATACATGTTTCATACATACAGCATACAAACTATACAAGCACATATATTTCAACATACACACATCTCACACACTAATACCAAACACACATGATACAATCACAGTTCTACCTTACATACACAGCTAACACTCAACACACGCACTCATGCAGACCTCACATTAGTAATGGGATGGGCTGGGAGTGTATGCTGGTGATCATCTAAGACCGTGGTTCTCAACCTTCCAAATGCTGCTTCTCTTTAACACAGTTCCTTGTGTTCTGGTGACCGCACAGCCATAAAATTATTTTGGATGCTACTTTGTAACTGTAATTTTCCTAGTTATGAATCATGATGTAAAGTTTCTGTGCTTTCTGATGGTCTTAGCAGACTCCTGTGAGATCATTCAACACTCACAGGGTCAAAACGCACAGATTGAGAACCACTGAGATATGGAATTGCTGAGCTCAGTCCCTAGATTAATCAGGGACTAGATTAGAATAATCAAATGTCTAGGAAAGACAAGAACCTGAACAGTGGAGAAAGGGAAGGCTTTGTCCATCCAGGACTGGAGAGACATAAATTAGCTAAACTGTCTTGGCTATTGTATAGTGTCCTTGGGCCCTTGCTTTTTTTTTTTTGTTGGTCCTACTTAGATATCTACCTCTGTGCCTTTTTGCCGTTTCTCCTCATAGTGTGTTCCAGGAATAAGAAACCAACATCTCAGGTGACTTTCTTTGCTTTTCCTATCTACCTATACCCTCTAATGCTCCTTCACATTTAGCTTACTCTAGCACAAATTCTAATTGCTCTTAATAATAAAAACTCGGAGTTAGCTATCAGGGGGTGGAAACTGAAGGACCAGAGAAGCAGAGCAGCCAGCCACTAGAGTTCTTACCTCTACCAATGCTCAGACCAAAGGGGCAATCCTGTCCTCAGACTGCAGACTGCCTAGACTGTAATCTCAGACTGACTGCGGCTCAGACTACACCGCTCTCCTGCCTCCTGCCTCCTCCTGCCTTCTGTCCTCTCTCCACCCAGCCATATCTCTCCTGTCTCCACCTCCCTAGTGCTGGGATTGAAGGGATCCCAAGTGCTAGGGTCGCCTTTGTGTGAGCTCTGCTTCTCTTTTAGACTGGATCAATTTTATGTAGGCCAGGGTGGTCTTGAACTAATAGAGATTCATCTGCCTCTGTCTTTAGAGTCCTGGGATTAAAGGTGTGTGCTACCACTGTCTGGCTTCTAATGGATTAACTCTGCATTCTGATCATCAGGCAAATTTTATGTTGAAACACAAACAAAATATCACTGCAGCTTACACCTTACAGATGCTAACCACACATAACATGGTGTCTCTATGTTACACACTATACATCTGACACACACCAGTTACCCAACACATATAATATCCACATACCAGTCACACACCACAGACTTGTCATAAACCCAACCTTAAAGAATTAGAGCAGGGAAAGGGGTATTCATAAAGAAATTAATTTCTCTTCTCTACAGATAGAATAAAGCAGCCATCAGGTATTTATAATGATAACACTCACTTTAATTGTTATCTTAGAGAAGATCCAGATTAAAAACTAAAGTATCCTTTCTTTCCACTTGCTGGACAAGTTAGTGAAATCAGAACAAAGCAACAACAAAAGCCCCCTGAAAATACCTAACATAAAGTCTGTTTCCAGACTCTCTGGACTTCCTTTTCCGTAACAGGAGCTGTTCTCCCCTTGCCTCGACCGGAAGCCTCTGCCGGTTCTCTCCGCTCAGCCCCCTCAGCAGATAGCAAATGACACAGTTCTCCCTTTACACCTAAGGAATCCTTTCCTCCTTCCGCTGTAGTCACTGAATAGCAATGCTCCTTTGCTCACGATCTGGAAACCTCTGGAATGCAGCAGTTTGGAGCCTTCTCTTAGAATATACACCCAAACCCTGCCAACAGAATCCTCTAAAAATGAGAGCTGGTTAAATCCCTCCGTGCTGGAGCAAGGCCCTGGGTTTGATCTGTGCACCACAATGCAGTGTGTGTGCTCAGTCTAAGGTAAGTTTTTGATGCTGGGAGTCTCCATCCACTCTGCCAGCCCCCTGTCCTCTCAACCTCATAGATCCACTAACTTTACAACCTTGGTCCCACCGCCATCACCTCTGCTTGTTTCGGTCACGTCGTACTCATACGTGCCGGCTTATCAGTGAGTGAAGGAGCCACCTAAAAGGAAAAGCACTTGACATTTCCCCCTCAGCTGACTCAGGCAAACTCCACACAGAATCATCTTACATGCCTATCTCTTTGCGCTCTGATTTAAAGAAATGTAAATTATATGGGCAATGACAGAATGACTTTAAAATGTTGGGGAGGCAAATTATTTTATTGCTGTAATAAGTCATGCTCTATGGAAATCACATTCAATATTTTAGGGACTGTTGCAAGAAAATAAATTGTAAAAATAGATGCATATAAATATGTTACTAATGTAACTTCAGAAGTATTCAGTGTTATTAAGTCTCTGGAGATAGTAACATAGTAAGATAAAGCCTGGGACAAAAGAACTGTCTGAACCTCATGGAGGACATGCGATAGGGCTCACAGGCTCTGACATCTCTCCATGGCTCAGGCAAACTGTCTCAGGGGATGAACCCCTCATGGTCTTGACCTCTTTGTTCATATTCTCACTCCTTCTACTCTTCAACTGAACCTTGGGGACTCCTCAGTTAAGATTCCCTCTTCCCAGGTGTGTCAAGTTGTCATCCCCAAAATAAAAAAAGAAAAAGAAAAAGAATTAGAAATATGTAGACTCCTCTACCACCAAATCCCAAAATGGAGAGCTCAAAGGAGCACATTGAAACAGTGTGATGGAAATGCTAATTACTGCATTTATTTAATATTATAATAAGTTCTAGTCTCACCAAATAAGGAATTTTTAATAGTCCAGACACTTCTTTACAGTCCAGTTTGACAAGCTTGGTCTGTGTTGTTACCTTCGTCTAACGGTTTGAAATAGCAAATGAGTCAGACACAAATGAGTAAGTCTAACGAATAATTACTTTAGAGTTCTGCAGAGAATGGGTTAGAGACGTGGTAGCTATTTTCACCATTTTTTTAAAACTTGAAATTCATTTTTTAAACCCTTACATGATATGCTGTCCTCTCGCTCTGTTCATTTAGATATGACTATGTTCTAAAGTACTGAACAATGCAGCTGGGGTTCCAGCTGCGGTATGGGATGCGCAGAGTTCAAGGACTCCAGAACACTGTGCGGCTCTCGTAAAGTTTGAAGAACGGCATGGTACCTTTCAGTGATTGAAGTTACTTGATCATAGGAAACCCATAGTAGTGGTTATTATTTTTGAATATTAAGAAATGAAAGATGGGCCTAGAGAGATGGCTCAGTGGTTAAAAACACTACTTCTCTACAGAAGACCCAGGGTTCAGTGGCTAGCATTGAGGAGTTCCAGTTCCAGGGGAATTGAAATCCTCTCTTAGACTCTGAGGGTGCTGCATGCATGTGGTGCACAGACATACGTGCAGCCAAAACGCCATGTGCTTCAAATGTAAAACAATTTTAAAAAGAAGTAAAAGATGCTCCCAGCGGAATCCATGCCTCTTCATTTGTTCTACGTGCACTTACTCGTTTTTATATTCATGCCTACAAACTGAGTTAGCATCATTCATTCTCTATTCATTCTCTAATCTATTACAGGATGTCAGTGGGAGAAGTGTGGTTTATTCACAAGGACGGGGGGTGGGGGGGGAGGAATGAAAGCATCTGAACCTAAGGCGATCTTACCACTGTGATTATTGTGGGATTTTATGGAATTTTTGAACATGTCTTCTAAAGCCTCTGGAGCTCCAAATTACAGTTTTATCTTAAACGAGATAATAAATAGATAGAATTACTATCTTGAAGTAACACAGCACTCTGAAAGGCCTCCAAGTTATGTGTCCCCTCCCCCTACCACACCACTCTGTGGTCCCTGAAACACAGCCCTACTTACAGGAAAACACAGGCATCCATCCTGAAAGCACAGCCTGAAGCATTTTCAAATAACAAAGAACAGATACTGTGCCCTGTGCTCAGCTCTGAGGCTACAGGCCTGTAATTCTGGCATTTGTGAGGCTGAGGCAGGGGGATTACCACAAATCTGATGCCAGCCTGGCCTAGATCATGACTAGAGAAAATATATTAGCATATTAAGAAACACGTCACTCCCTCAATACTGCTGCTCCCTGCAGGAGAAAACCTCTGTCCAGACTCTAACACGATCTATTAGCTTTGTGCTTTCAGAACATACCACAGCGCAGGCTTGTCGGCATATCGCTTTTCTTGGTTAAGTTTGGCGCTCCATCCACGGAGTAATGTACACTCTCCTTGAGAGCTGTACTCACTCTCGTTGCCTTCCAGCATTCCATTGACGAGTTATCTGCTGGTTCTACTGATGAGAGGAGGAGATAGAAACTGGTCAGATAGGTAGGGTCCCCACAGTAGATGCTCTGAGAATGTCCACGCTGATGGGCAGGGGAGTCAGGAAGAGCTCTGGTTTCTGTTTCTTTGTTCCCTAAATAAGCACTTAGGAGGCTGTGTGACTGACACTTAGAGGAGGCTCTTGGTCACCAAAGTGGTCCATACAGACTGACAAGCCCATCTCCTGTCTTACATCTTACTATTTGGGGCCACAAAGGCTTTATAAAGACCCTAGTTTGGCAGCTTGATAGTACCCTATTTCCTGGGATCCCTCCTGCTATACAGGAGCACTGTGTTCTGTCTCACGTGCTCTCTCTCTCTCTCTCTCTCTCTCTCTCTCTCTCTCTCTCTCTCTCTCTCTTTCTCTCTCTCTCTCTCTCTCCTCTCTTCTCTTCTCTCTTTTCTCTTCTCCCTGCTTTCCCATAGGCTCCCTATAATAAATATTTCTGCATTTCTTTTGGGCACTCACTTTCTATAGGCTGTGAATTTTATTCTTCAAATTCTTGAGACAACCTGAAAGTCACTGACCAGGAAGGTTTTGGTGGCTCTTTCATTTCTGGAACCCTGGCTCTCTGAACTAAGCACACCTGAGCTTCTTAGGAAAGAACATTTTTCTTGAAGACAGCATAGTTTTACTGTGTCATTATGGTTGAAGAACACACAGGACACTGCCAAGGTTGTGGCTGTGAACAATCTTGAACATGGTTTTAGTAAACATACAGATACGTTATTGAATACATACAGAACTGACGATGGCCAGCTTTAGTAGAAACTAACCGCCTTCCGGTTTTCTTGTGTGGATATATCCATCTAGATTCCCCAAGAAGGGAGTTTTATCTGGTTTATATCTCTTCCAGTGCTGGATGTCAATTTCTTTACTTTTAGCTAGTCCAGAGAGCACAGAGTGTCAAAAATATAAAAGGATTTGAATTTTTTTCTTCCTGCACTGAAATTAATTAGCTTGCCAGAGTTTCACAGAGCCTGGAAGGCAAAATGCTCCTTGGTTACAGATGAGGGATGGCGTATTATTTCATAACAATAATCACAGCATTGATACTTGATAGCATGTTTCCAGGCCCCAGTTCCAATGGCAGAAGCAAGGCAAAGCAAATGATACCAAGGATCAAAAAGCTGTGTGACAACGGGGGAAGCCTTAGAGATAGAAATGGAGTGGGTCTGGATGGGAGGGCAGGTCGGGAGGAACGGGGAGGGGAAGAGGAAGGGAAACTGTAATCAAGTATTATGTGAGAAAAATCTATTCAATAAAAGGAAGAAAAAAATAAAAGAAAAAGAAAATGAACACCATGGTTTTAGCCATTTGTGTGGTCTTTCTTTAAAAGTGTGTGTTCCAGTCTTCTATGTTTCTGTGGAGATTTCTGGTGGATCTGTTTTTTTCATTCTGTTTTTGTTTTCTTAATTCATTTGCAAGAATTCTGGGTACAAGCAATGTTTCTCATATTATTTACAAGTATCTTTCCTTTTGCTGTGGCTTTTTTGATGTATTATTAGAGTCACTGGAAACTTGGTGTTTCCCCTATATATAAAACTAAAAAAACCTAAACAAAACAGTCTAGAAATAGATCTACTGCCTTAGTCTACTTGGGTATCTATAACAAAATACCTTGAGTTGGGTAGTAAAAAAATTGCAAAAATGTATTTTGTACAGTTCTAGTGCTGAGAAGATCTTGATTAATAAGCCAGAAGTTTGAATATCGGCTGAGGGCTTGTTTTTAGCTGGTAGTGTCTTACGTACATCCTGACACTGTACAGGAGTGGGTAGTGATCTCTCTGGGGAACTTAGCTGTTGTTTTGTTAACAGTGTCTCCATATTTAGCTCAGGCTGTCATCGAGTTTGCCATCCTGCTTCCTTTGATTCCTGGGTGCTGAGGTTATATACATGTACCACCTCAACCAGTTCCTTAGATCTCCTTCCTAAAGGTACCAATCCATTCATGAGAGTGGAGTTATGACCACTTACTCCTTCCCAAGGGCCCCAGTTCATAAGACTACAATGAGTGTGAGATTTCACTATGAATTGGGGGAATAAAAATTAGATCGCGGCACGAACATCTGTGTGATGATCCGATGGCGCGTATGCATGTGCATGCACGTATCCATGGCGTGTGCACATGTCCTTATGTGGAGGTCACAGAAGAGCCTCAGCTTGCGTTCTTTAGGGAACAGTTAAGGAAAACAGGCATCAAGCCCAGGATTTTTCCAGATAGAGGTGGTGGAAATGTCAATTCATCAGAGATATGAGTGAATTAGGTGTAGTCTCCCAAGAACTTATTGGTCAATACCCCAATATTTTAAGACAAGCTTTCTGGCTTCACTGAATCAAGCTCAGGTTTTCATGTTTGTGTGGCAAGCACTTGACCAATGGAGCCATCTCTCCAACCCTGGAAATACTGTCTTTCAATAAATGCCTAGGGTTAATAATAATATATAAAGAAGGGAATATGAAATTAATCTTGATTTGTACCCTACATAATAATATAAATCTTTTTTAAGGTAGACTATTGAGATAAATATAAAAGGAAAAGCATAAGATTCTAGAATAAAATAAGAATATTTATCTTTTACTTTGGGATGGTCCTACTTATGAAAACTATCCCAATATATTAACCATAAAGAAAAAATTGTCACTTAACTATATTAAAGTGTAATGTTAATAATGGCTATCACTTTGATGTTGGCAATGTTGACTAGCCAGCTGACTCCAGATTTACCAAGAATGCTAAAAGCTAATGGGCCATCTAGGTCCAGGGATCCTTCTGTCTCTGTCTCCCTTTCTTCCATCACAGAGATTACAGGCATGACCCATACACCTGACTTTTCGAGTCGATTCTGGGGATCTGAACTCAGGACTGCACAGATGTGAAGCAAATGACTTACTTACCAAGGGAGCTCTTTCCACAGCCCACATTAAATGTTTTAAGGAAACTCTGTTGTAAAAGATCTCGCACAGAGCAGATGATGTTTATTTTGAGAAAGCTCAGCAACTTGAAAGGTTTTTGACACTGTTAGAAACCAATACAGTTTCGTGATTAGGCCAGACTAATTTTCCATGAACCTGATAACATTAGAATTTCAAAACCTATGACCAATGTGGGTTTAACCTGGGATCTGAGACAGTCTTCGGTGGCTTTACATTTACAGAATGATTTTCCTTTTCTTATATAAGCACTTGAGGCCCTGGATACCAGAGCCTCCCCCATAGCTAGTTAATTCTTTGGCCTAATACAAAGGCCTCTCTGCTATGACCTCATGGTTTTCTCTACCCTCAGGTGTTGACATGACCCATAAAGTCATTTACCTGTGAACTTGGTTCCCTAGGTTTAGGACAGTTCCTATGGAGACTCTTACCTGCATGGCAACATCAGATTCTTTCGTATTTGTAGCTAACTGTTTCAACATTTCACTTTTAAAATACAAGGCTAGGCAAAACAAACAAACAAACATAAAAACAAAAAAAAAACCACACACACACACACACACAAAACCTCAAACTGTCCTATGTATCAGATCACATAACAACCCCTATGAAACAATTGTCTTGTGTTGTGTATTTCATCCTAACTCAGTAGGGCCCACAGGACAGACCCCAACTAGCTTCTTCTTCAAGAGAACATGGGTTGTCATCTCCAATTCAACAAAGATCCCTAGCGTTGGGCTGAAAAGTCATATTTTGAAGTATAGGGTATATGACACTAATTATTAAGTTACATAAGAATGTGGCAAGAACCTGAATATTTCAAGCAAGAGCAAGTTGTAGATGCCCAGAAGTGTTATTAGCTTGTGCTCTCTGATTGTTGTACTCTTTGACTGTTGAATTCAGAGGCCTGGCTTAGGGAAACCTTAAAATAGCTCGGATAAGCTCCTCTCTGGAATTCCATGGCCTACCCATGGAATGTCACCCTAGGACGGGGACAGATGAGGTAGCACAACTTTTCCCACAGTTTGTGCCACTTACCACCCACTCAAGGTCACCAAAACTCAACTAATTGGTAGCAGTAATGCATACAACTTCTGCTAAAGTATTCTTCAGGTAGGCTAGAAGTGGTCTTACTTGATTCCTTAATATGAAAAAGGAATAAATAATGAAGATATTTATTTGGAGAACAATGTTAGGAAGGGAAGTTTTTATGAAGGCTCCATCTCCACCAGTGTAGTGTTTAGAATAGTCTATATAGACAGGATGTGAGTTAGGAATACAAAGCACATTTAAGTTTTATAAGGAAAATAAATTTTAATCTCGCAGAAGAAATCATCTGCTCTGTGTGTGGGTGGAAAGACAGTTGGAAACATAAGAACAGAATCAAAGAGAAGTAAACATTGTTACATCAGAGCAGTGGGCGGGAAAAAGGCCCCCCCCACCAGTGATGAAGCCACAAGAGGCAAGGACCATCCAGTTGACAGCTAGGCTATGTTTAAATCTGCCTGGACCCCACCCTGTCAGATGGGTTTGACTTCCGTCTGTCATAGAACCAAAGGATGGCTTTGTGAAGTACTCTCCTCTCTCCTTGTCCTCGGCATCTCTTCCTCAGCTCCTTACTTTTCTATGAGAATGCTCAGTGATAGAATGGAAAGAGCTGGAGTGTGAGTGCTGTGGGTAAAGACAGGGAAGGAGGGAATACAAGCGTAAGCATTCCTCCTCATCCTCAGCAATGAAAGGACAAACGCTTAGCTATACACTCAACATCAGTCATGAGTAAAGCTTTCTCTGCTTAAGGCAAATAAAAATGAATCTTGATTCTGTTAATACAGATAGACTAATATACCCAGTGCCTACACTATAGATTCTGTGTCTTTTACCAGCTCAGAGATCTTGGTCCAGAAACTTTACTCTTTTATTCTTTTTATTTTTTATTTTTATTTTTATTTTTATTGTTTTCCCCTTCCTTTTTCCCCTTTCTTTTTCTTTATAAAATAGTATCATATTAAATAGCCCAATCTGGCCTCAAACTCACTACCTTTCTGCTCTTGACTCCAGAGTGTTGGGGTCTTAGGTTGCACCATCATCCCCTGCTCATCCAGGAATTTTCCATTCATATTTTGATAATCCCCAGCCCTCCTGCGGCCAATCTAATCAGCACACAAACATACTCATCTTAAAACAAATGACAAGATTAACAACAACAGCAAACTCTCCTCAGTTCATTGTCTCTAACCTTGGTCTCTAGGAATTTCTCTGCTCCTCTCATCAAAATTCTGCAGGAGACCTGTTTATACTCATGGCTCACAATTGCTCTTCTCCCATGTTCTCCAAAATCCATTTTAATCAGGCTTCTTCTTCCACTCTTTCATGGTAATTGCTGTTTGCTCTGGATGGTCCCTTCCTTTGTTTCCTAGGACACCACCCTCTCTAGGGTTTCCTTGCACCTTGCTGGCTCATCATCCTCCCCTCTGGTTCTCCCGTGTGTTTTTGAACAGGTAATGATGGAAGGTGCCAAGACTCCTCTAGTTTCTGTCCTCCCTCTTCTGTCAGCATAGTGATCCTTTCTCCAACTGCACAGCTTTAAATAGCATCCAGAGCAGCGGTTCTCAGCCTCCCTAACACTGCGACCCTTTAATACAGTTCCCATGCTGTGGTGACCCAACCATAAAATTATTTTCCTTGCTACTTCATAACTGTAATATTGTTATTGTTTTCAATTGCAGTACAAATATCTGATATACAGGATATCCGATATGTAACTCCTGTGGAAATGTTGTTTGACCTCCAAATGGGTTACCACCCACAGGTTGAAAAACAAAGATATATATTAGTGATGCCCAAGCTTGATCTTCAGTGCTTTTTTTTTGTTTTTGTTTTTTTTCTTTGTTTGTTTATGTTTTTTTTTTTTGCCAGTTAATAGAAAGTTGTAGGATTGATGAGGTAGCTGGGTGGATAAACTGGAGCTATTTAAGAATCCTCGGAACCCCATGGTGGGCAGATGTGGCAATAGTTTGTAATCACAGTAGTCATGGAGGACAAGAGAGGGGATCCTCAGGACAACCCGGCTAGCTGGACTAGACAGAACCAATAGGTGCTGGCTTTAGAAAAATAAATGTTTTCTCTCAATAAAAATAGAGAGTGATCAAGGAAGGCATTGTAAATCAACTTCAGGCTCCCAAATGCACATATGTGCCTGCACACCTGTACATATACACAGGACAACATGCATATGTATATTCACATCCACCACACAGTTATACCAAGCAAAAAAAAAAAAAGAGAGAGAGAATTCCTCCTTGTTGTGCAGACTGCAACCCCAAATGTCCCAATCTCTCTTAAATTCCTGATAGCATGTCTCTCAATATATATCCAGATTCTGGCTATCAAAAGACATCTGACTTTCTACCACTATGGTCCTAACAACCCCTGTTCCTTCAGAATTACACAAACAGCCCCTAACAAGTCTTTCTTCTCTGCCTCTTTTCTGTGCATCCCTAGAGTCGACACTCAACCCTGAGAAAGAGGAGTCAAACATTCCATCATTCTCCCTCCTCCCCTCTTGGCTGTTGGTTTTTCTACTTCAATGCTCTCTTGCACGGAACAGTTACAACTGCAGTTCTGATCTGAAGAAGTGTGAAGAAGAAGATGCCCAGCTGGAAAGGGACAGCAGGATAAGTGAAGCCAGGGTGATGACAGCAAGAGGGCCCAGAAGTCAAACAGGGAGAAGCTAGATGGACATTGAACAGCTTCCACGAAGGCTGTGGTTTGGAGAGAAAATACTTCTGAGCTCTGCAAAGTATTTTCTTTATCTACTGGCTACTCCAGCGAAGAACAGCAACACAGCCAGTGACTTTAGAAAGAAAATCAGTTAGTGCTAAATTTTAATTAAATGCTGAGCTGAGACTAGCCTCAGGGCAAGCTGATGACTTGTTTGATGGAGTAATGTCTATGTGTACTGCAGTTAGACATAGATACTGGCACTGGAAACAAGAACATAAGTCTATGGTGCTAAAGATTTTCAACTATATCACCATGGCAATGAAGGGCCACTTCCATTTGTAAATGGGATGCCCAGGAACAATTTGGAGATAGAGATACTGGGGTGGCTAAAGAGGTTTATTTTCCATTATTAAAGAAGAGAGATGGTGAAGGCTTTAGACTAAGGGAAAATAAAGATGAGCAAGAACATCTTTTGGGTATGTTTAATGTGTCTTGTCTATAAGAAACTTCAACTCCTAAGGGCTTGCAGGAACTGAGTGTTGATTTAGCAGCAGGGCAGCAGATGGGATGATTCACACAGCACTTCTGAAGAATTAAGCTAGAGGTTTAAGGTAAATGATGGCACTACTGTCCAAGAAAATGAACTCAGGGACACAAGGGTAGCTGCTGGGGAAAAGGTAAAAGGAAAAGCATGCTCAGATTTGAAAATATTGGGTTTGAAAAGCATAGATGACGTTCAAAGCCGATGCCAGACAAGGCAGCAGGGTGTGGATGGGATGCTTGGGGGAACTGGGGACTGGGATTCTAGCACTTGTGTTTAACCTGTCAGAATCCAACACATTAAACATAAACCTCCAGGGACAGTGTGGAAAAGGAGATGAGAGACGTAAGGACAGACAGGATTGTGAGATGCTCCTGAGTGGGGCAGACAGTAGTGAGGGGGCAAACTCTACAGGCAGCAGTGTGAAACGAGGCATGCTCAGAAGCTTGCCTTAGAATGTCTGGAGACATGAAGGGTCCAAGCGGCTTTGCAAGACACTACAGAAGACACTTCATTCTGAGATGTTCACACAGCACCTTGTCAGAAGCAACGCTAGCTCCAGAGTACCAGCTCCTTCCTGTGGACCGGAAACAACAACAGTAATAAACATTTTCTAAAGCCAGGTATGACACTAATGTGCCACACACTTTGTAGGTTTCTAAATTTCTATTTTTAATAATAAGTGGAAGCTTGCATAGCACCAAAAAGTCAAACCTCAGGGTAGTAGGAAAAGGATGTGCATGGGAATGATGTCTCCCTCTGCCTTTACCTTGCTTTTCCTTCCTCCTCAATGAATAACATTGGGTATCCAATTGGATGAGGAAGATTAAGTTCATATCATGTTACATGAATGTGATTATATGTATATAGTTTGTGTGTATGCTTTTATAAGAAACAAGAACTAAAACAAATAATTAAAATCACAGTAATATAAGCAGTCAGTGTCAGTATTTAAGAACAGATTTGAAGGTGTGGTCTATAGAGAGAGTTCCAGGACAGCCAAAGAAACTCAAACAAAACAAAAACAAAATATCTTAGAAAAGGAGGGAACTGATGAAGTGGCCATAGTCACATAAATGGCTCATACTTATTTGTTTTATGAAAGAAACATAATGTTTCAGAACACAAAGAGGATCATTTCTGTGGACACAGCCCTTTCTTCTGCCCTTTGTTGCACTAATTCAGATAAATGTTCAGTCTTTTTTCACTTTATCAGGGAATGTCCAAGTGCTGACACTTAAGCCATCCCTCCATGTCCAAAAAAGGATCCCGTTCCCCAAGTCAGGCTGGCTATTCTGATAGGGAATCTCTTTCAGGGGTCACACAAATGGTCTGTTTGCACAAGGACATTTTCCCATCAAAATAAATGAAGGACAATTTAATATCATCTGTTATTTAAGATTCTGGGTTGTTTCCAGGTTCTGGCTATTACAAACAATGCTGCTATGAACATAGTTGAGCATATAATTTTGTCATATGATAGGGCATTTCTTGGGTATATTCCCAAGAGTGGTATTGCTGGGTCCAGGGATAGGTTGACCCTGAATTTCCTGAGAAACCACCACACTGCTTTCCAAAGTGGTTGCACAAGTTTGCATTCCCACCAACAAGGGATGAGTGTACCCCTTACTCCACAACCTCATAGCAGCATTGTTTGTAATAGCCAGAACCTGGAAACAACCTAGATGCCCTTCAATGGAAGAATGGATGAAGAAAGTATGGAATATATACATATTAGAATACTGCTCAGCAGTAAAAAACAATGACTTCTTGAATTTTGCATGTAAATGGACGGAAATAGAAAATACTATCCTGAGTGAGTTAAGCCAGACCCAAAAAGAGGAACATGAGATGTACTCACTCATAATTGGCTTCTAGTCATTAATAAAGGACATGAGCTTATAATTTGTGATCCTAGAGAAGCTAAATAAGAGGGTGAACCCAAAGAAAAACATATCGTCATCTTCCTGGATATTAATCTTCATCAGGCAACGAAAGGAGACTGAGACAGAGACCCACATTGGAGCACCGAACAGAAATCCCAAGGTCCAAATCAGGAGCAGAAGGAGAGAGATCAGGAGCAAGGAACTCAGGACCGCGAGGGGTGCACCCACATACTAATTCAATGGGGATGATCTATTGGGAACTCACCAAGGCCAGATGGACTGGGTCTGAATAAGCATGGGATAAAACCAGACTCGCTGAACATAGTGGACAATGAGGATTACTGAGAACTCAAGATCAATGGCAATGGGTTTTTGATCCTACTGCACGTACTGGCTTTGTGGGAGCCTAGGCAGTTTGGATGCTCACCTTACTAGACCTGGATGGAGGTGGGCGGTCCTTGGACTTCCCACAGGTCAGGGAACCCTCACTGCTCTTTGGGCTGATGAGGGAAGGGGACTTGATTGGGGGAGGGGGAGGGAAATGGGAAGCTGTGGCGGGGAGGAGGCAGAAATCTTTAATAAATAAATTAATTAATTAAAAAAGATTCTGGAATATATTTTCAACACTCAGACAGAACATTTTACTTGTTATGACTAAGGAAAATGATAAATGGCAGTTAGGAGGAATATGGCAGACAATTTGGAAACTAGAGATGAATTAAGGTAAAAGAATTTTTCTTCTCAGTATGCTGGAACTCATTCAAGTCTTCTTTCTTTCCTTCCTTCCTTCCTTCCTTCCTTCCTTCCTTCCTTCTTTCTTTCTTTCTTTCCTTTCTTCCTTCCTCCAACCCTCCATCTCTCTTTCTTTCTTTCAAGGAAATTCCACAATCATATGTAAAAATACAATATGAAATTTTTATTAAGATATAAATAAAGAGATCTCAGTGCCATGGATATGATAAATCCCAACTAAATAGCAACAAAAACGGAGATGAGACAAGCACATTCTACTGAAGGATGACAAAAAATGTCTAAGCAATGGTTGATGCAAATGGAAATGAGTGAGAAACACTATGATGTAGCTAAGTTCCTTCTATTTTGCTTTATATGGTTTTAATTGAAGTTTCTGAAAAACTTAATCCTCTTATGGAACAGGTAGAACAGGAACAATTTGAGGGATATTTTTTCATTTTATTATTTTTCCCCAAGGGATCTTACTATGTAGCTCTGGCTGACCTCCAACTCACAGAGATCCATCTGCCTCTACCTCCTGAGTGCTGGGATTAAAGGAGTGTGACACCAAACCTAACTCTGCCATTTCTATGACTCTATTAGTCAAACAAATATTACATAAGATAATTGCAAGTTTAATAACTTCAGAAAAGCAAAATAAAGTAGGGAAACAGCACAGGGGATAGATAACACACTTGCTATGCCAGCATGAAAACCAGGGGTAGGGTCCTCAGAATTTATTTAACAGCCAGATAACATGATAACCCGTCTATCATTCTAGTTCTTGGAAGACAGAGACAAGGGATCCCCAAAGCTGTCTAAGTAGGCTAGCCCACATCATTCAGCTCTAGATTCAGCTAGAGAACTTGCCCCAGAGAATAAGGAGTGAGCAGTTGAGAAAGAATTCCAATGTCAACCTCAGGCCCTTTTGTACATCTGCACATGAGGAGATCCATACATGGGGGTGGGGAGTGAAACAGCCATGAAAACTGAAAATGAACTAAACCAGAAAGAAACATTACCCCCCTTAGAATTTCGAAAAACTCTTCAGTGACCATTTGAGATCATACTCATCTTTCCAGCCTCAGTCTTTATTTTGACCTTATGCTACCTATATGCTTAGATTATCTTCAAGACCTGGAAGTTAAGCTATGGCCATAGCTTTAATATAATTGCAAATGACTAACTTGCTATTAAGTTTTTATTAAGCAAATATGCCACCTACATGGATTGTTGGAACAAGGAACAGCAGTCAGAAAGTGTGGAATAGCAAAAGCTTTTGGAGCACTGGGTTGCTGTTCTAGACACATATTAATGTTTCAGAGTATCTAACTATGGACTAAAATGAGGGGTCTTCACCACATTTAATCTGCATGCCCAGGTTGTTACACAAGGATCTGCCAGCAAGAATATTCCAGAGAATCCATGGAGGAGGCCTATATCTCTTACTGCAAGGGTATGGACTTACACCAATTTTAGGTTGCCAAATACTGGTGACTATTATGGAGTGCCTTTTCTAGCACATAAGAAAATCACCTTACCCCACAATCACGTTTAAGAAGATCAATATTACACTGAGTATAAATTCACTTTTACTGAGTTATAAATTTACCACCCTGCCCATTCTGAAAGACTGGGCATTTCTCAAGCAGCAGTACATGTGGTTTGTTCATTATTGGTGCTGAGTAAGGAGCAAGGGTCCCTTCATGTATTGGATGGATGACACTTTTGATTGATAGACTTCTGCTTTTTTAGAATAGCTGCACCCAAGGGTCATACCCATAAGGAGGACTAGTCCCAATACATTATTTTTCATTTTCTTTCCTAGCAAGGCCAGGCCAGGCAAGCAGAGCTCAGTGTGACAGATGATAGAGATGTTTTCATGGAAGACATGACCAAAACACACAGGTAGGATCACAATGCAGGCAGGGAAAGCAGAAGTGGAGGTACTGTGTTGTCTTTAGGTACAGAGCACATAGCTTCTACTAGTTTTCTTTAACATAACTTTGATGTTCAGTGTTAGCCAGTTTCTGGCTGAATGCCAAAGTCAAGGGCAGGCTGTCACTTTCACAAAGTGATATGGGTCCCTCAAGACTGCTGGATTCACTGGGGAACATGAATCACAAAATAAAATATTGTAATATAGCGTTTTTAACCAAAAGTGTTCCCCGATTGAGAGGAGAGTCCACACTCATGAAAACAAGACCAAAAATAGACGGACCTACTTCAAACAATCCCAAAAGATTGAGTATGTTTCTGACAAAGGAAAAGATGAAGGTCATTTATTCTCTTTGCCATAAACACCAGAAGGGATTCACGTTATTTTTGGCAAAGGGAAGAGAACACATCCTCCAAACTCTGCACATTCAAAGGTTATTCTTCTAAAATCTGTGTACCTCAAAGTGCTATTAATTTATGATAATTTCTATGGTGCTTTTTGATTTTTCTAACATCCCACTTTAATAATTGTGGAAATGTTATTAGAATCTTACATAAGAATGAGGATGAGCCTTCTAGAGCCTTTCCTGGCACAGCACAATGGTATTTATTCTAATGTGCAGCATGTTGTGTATCTTTCTTGTCTTATTTGCATCCATCTTTAAGGATGGAGTACAGGAACAAAAGTTCCATTGGGGCAGGGCAGACTCAGGGATAGAATGCTTAAGCAGCAGGTAGGAGTCCCCAGATCCATCCCTAGGATCCCAAACAAACAAATGATATGGAGTCTGTTCATCTTCCTTCTTCAGGTGCTTCTTTGTATCTAATAAGCTTAGTAAGTAAATGTTTAAATTATGATTGATTGATTGATTGATTGATTGATTTATTGTTGAGACAACTTCTGTCTATGTAGCCTAGTCTAACCTGGAAATTGCTATGTAGCTAGGGCTAGCCTTGAACTCATGACTAGCCAACTTCTTAAGTGTTGGTATTAAAAACACATGTTACTCTGATATCACTTTTATAAAATTAATTTCAACAGTATTTACTGATTCCTTACTATGGGCCCAATACTGAAAAGTTTACAATTTATCTAGCTTGTGAGGAATCCTGAAAACCTAGGGCTACTGTATGTGAAATTCAAAGTCCTTCACACCAGAATGGAGAATCTATGTGGGCTGAGACTACCTACTCCAGAATTGCTCATTACTCCCGCTTCAGAATAAATCTGAGGATGGTAATGATTTGGGATAGCCAAAGGTATTACGCACTACTTCCCACAGTTTCTGTGTACCAAGAATCTCAACAATGACAAAAGCTCAACAAAAGGTGAAAGATTATTGTTTCATTAAAAAGGAAAAGGATTTTGAGTGATGTTAATCTGATTTTGAGTGTTTTGAATAATTTGATTTCCTACACCAACACAGAATCTAGTAAGTTGATTTTCTTAACTTCTGTTGAATGTGGAAGAAAGTTGGCCTTAGTTCAAGTATTGGAATGCGGGCAGAAGGAATGGTGAAGGCATGGCAAGAAATCAGCAGATGCTCTCCGGGTGACTGTGCTCTCAAAGCCGGTCGCGCTCCCAGCTAGCTCTGCCTCGAAACCCAAGTGTTTACAAACAAAACTTCCAGTTTCATGTGTAAAGAAAACCCCCCCACCGTGTGTGTGTGTGTGTGTGTGTGTGTGTGCTGGGGCAAGGACTGCATTGGGAACCCTTTCATTTTCCAAGGAGCACTGTCTCTGGGGAACAAGTACACAAGAACCATGTGCTGTGGCTTCCCTTCTGTCCACACAGGGTTCCTGAGAGCACTGTGCCATCACACTTCTCAACATGTACTGCACTGTTAGCCAAGAGTGAAAGCTCTGCTTATTTATCTCTATTCAAAATAAAATCGCTATCTTTATTTTTTATTATTTTTTCAAATTTACTTTTACATTCCAACTACAGTTCTCTCCCTCTCTTCCCATTTCCCCCTTCTTCTCCCCCTCTTTCCACCCTCCCCTCTCCTCCATAGCCCATCCCCCATCTACACCTCCCATAAAACAAATCAGATGTCCTCTAATTTGTGATTTTCATCCTCGAGCTTCCAAGTGCTAGGATTATAGGCGTGCCCTACTACGTCCACCTTCTCTGAGTAAGTTATAACCTTGACAAATCTGTTTACGTGAATAATGAAGTGGTTAGAAGATACATTTGGGAATCTCACAGATCTGGGTTTTAACCTGCCTGTGTTGTTTATAATCATTTACCGTAGGGCAGCACATTCTGACTCTCTCCTGAGTCCAGGTTTTCTTCTCTGTAAATGGGTTCCTAATAGTGGTGTGGGTGACCTCAGGGGCAGACTGTGTCCCTAGAATTCCTAAGGCTCTGGGGCTCATTGTCAGCACATGAGAAGCAATAATGTAAATGGAAAAGTGGATTACAATGGCCTCTACCTCACAGGGCTGTTAAGTGAAAACTCAAAACAAAATATCTCAGTGTGTTGTACAAAACACAGAAGTTATCTGGTGTTAATGATGTCAATGGTCTTTTTTATTTAAAACATAAAATGTTCACATTAGCAACTGGACATTTTAAAACATCAGGACCCATAGCATGTGATATATCTCAGGATCTTTATGATTTCAGAAATCACACACCATGCTCAACTCTACTGTCATTTGTTTAATGTTTTCTAGTATAAAAACACTTAACTTTGTTAGGAAAATCTTTGTGAAGGTTATGCGCTGGTGCTGTTTTTTTTTAAATAAACCATTTAATGTCAAAACTATTAAAAGTATTCGCCTGCATTTCACTTAGAACCAGTCCATGTATCCCCAACAGAATACATTAATTAAAGTTTTCTAGTACCAAATGAATAACAAATATCACCAGGTATAGTGGCACTTACCTGTAAGAACAAATACTCAGGAACCTAAGGCAGGAAGCTCTGGAGTTAGAAGCCAGTCTGGACTATGTAGTAAGTTCAAGACCAGAATGATGGACTACAAAGCAATGATCTCTCTCTCTCTCTCTCTCTCTCTCTCTCTCTCTCTCTCTCTTTCTCTCTCTCACACACATACACACTCACAGACACATAAATAAATGAATATAATAGGAGAGAAGGAGGGAAAGGCCAAAAATTGCAGATAAGTGGTTGTAGAGAAAAATAAAAAACCAAGGAAGGTTTTACAAAAAAAGAGGGTCAACCATTCCCTATGATGGAATACCTTCCTTATCCTTGATACAGGAGGGAGGGGTTTGGTACTGCCTCAACTTGGTATGCCAAAATTTGTTGACTTTTCAAGGGAGGCCTTACTCCCTATGAGGAGTGGATGGGGGTAGGAAGGAGTAAAGGTAGGGAGGGGGCAGGAGAACAGGAGGGAAGAGGAACTGGGGTTGAAATATCACATGAAAAAATAAATAAAGAAAAGCAACAAATACCAAAAAAAGGTGGACTCAAACTGAGCCTTTCACTTAAAAATTTGAAGACAGCTGACAAACCAAATCTTGAATGAATTAATTAATCAATAAATCATTAAGTCACTTAAGATTCGGGGTCAATAAAATTCTTGACTTGTCAACATTCTTGACTATGGTCACATTAATTGATCATAAAGAGAACAACAAAAAAAGAAAATGGGCAAGAATTTTATTGTCTATTTTATGTGGAATCATTAAAATTAAAAACAAACAACATACACAACCTTTCATTATTTGTCTAAACACTCTCCAGAAATTTAGCCACCTCTTGGGCATTTTCCCTGGCCACATTGCTTTCTGCCAGGAAGCCTGTGTTTTCTCATTATAAATGGAATGTACACTGTCTTCATAGGTTACTATGAGGACTGTTTGATCTCTGTGAAGGGTTTCTCCCTAGACTATCAAGGACTGATAGTCATTTTAATCACTGCAGGAATTCTTCTTAGGGATATGTTTACATTTTAGCAAATAAGAACCAAGAAAAAGACAGCAGGGGTTCACATCTGTCAAAGGAAATGTTCCTGTTGACTGAACATATTTAGGGATGTCAGAAGAAAACTTTGCTCTCCCAGAGAGAACACCACAAGGTTATTGGTCAAGTTTTTGACACATCAATGAAAAAACCCTGCGTTCTTTTCAGTGGAAATGTTACTTAGAAAACAGCACATTACTGGTGTTGTATATCTATAACCCCAGCATTTAAGAGACTGGGGCAGAAAGATTTTGCATCTTTATCTGTGTTACATAGATAGTTTTAGGCCAGAATGAGCTAGGTAATGAGACCCAGACTCAAAAGCCACCTTCTAATAAAATCTCATTTAAACACATGAAGGAGAAACAAAAAGTAAATAAAGAAAAAGATAGGCAAAAGATTACTCAGTAGGAAAAGATGTTTGCTACCAATCCTGACAACCCAAGATTAATCCCTGGGACCTAGATGATGGAAGAAGAGAACTAAGTCCCACACGTTGTCTTCTGACTTCCACACTTGTGCATGTACACATTAACACATAGGTAGGTAGGTGGATAGGTGGATGGATGGATGGATGGATGGATGGATGGATGGATGGATAAATAGATAGATGGTTGGGTGAATGGATGGACAGACAGACTAACAGATAAATAGATAAATATAAATAAATAAATTTAAAAAAAGAAATGAGAAATATAAAACTATATACTTAATGTTTTCTAGACATAGCAAAAAGTCCACTTATTCAGGCATAAAGAAGGATATAGGAATTTATGACGTCTGAACATAGATGATCTATAAGCAATGTGCTATAAGCAATGCGAATGCTTGACTGGGCACAGAGAACATTTTCTTGGCAAAAATGACTGTTACTGTTTCCACTCACTAGATGTAGTAAATAGAGGTCATATTTGTAACTGAGCTCTGCTGGTGTTGATGACCAAATACCACTAACATGACAACTCATTTAAAAAGAATAAGACATATAAAGAATAAGGCTGTATCTAGAAAGATGTTTCAGCAAGAGCTCTTGCTAAGTAAAGATAAAGTTTTGAGCTCAAAACCCAGCATTTGTAAAGCTGACATGGCTGCATGAGCCTATAACCCCAGAGCTATGGGGGCAAGCTGGGGTGTCACTAGAGTTGTAGGTGCCTAACTAGTTCTTTTGTCAGTTAGAGACTTTGTCTCAAAGGAAGAAGATAGAAAGTAGTAGAAGATACCCAGCATGCTCTAAATTCCCCAAGCCAATGTACTTATATATGCATGTGTACATATGCCCCATACAATTATATTTTACATGTATACACACATATACATAGGGTCAAATCAATTATGTCATTTCTTCCATCTTTGCTTCTCTCAAGCACCAGATACTTTGAGAAATATGTTACCTTTAGCAACTATTTAAGTTTCAGTGATTTTAAAATACTTATTAGCAGACTGGACAAAGGACTTTCCCTCTATTACAAGATCAGACTGGGTGAGCTGGGACATGCAAGGGAGTAGACCAGAGCCAGAGACCTTTGTGGGATTGGGCCAAAGCCAGGGACCTCTGAGGAAGCAGGCCCAGACCAGGGACATCTATGGAAATAGGTCTGAGTCAGCAACCTAGGCCAAAGCAAGCCTGAGACAGCAAACTCCACAGAAGCAGGTACAAGGGAGCAACTGATAAAGTATTAGGCCAGAACCAGAGACCTCTGGGGGTCTGGGTACAAATCTGGCGCCTCCAAGGGAGTAGGCCTAAGCCAGGACCTATGTGCATCCAGGCACGAGTCTGGGACCATTGAGAAAGTAGGCAAGAACCAGAGACCTCTGCAGATCTGGAACCTCCCAGGGAGTAGGTATGAGCCAGGATCTCTGCTCTAACAGGCCCAAGGCAGAAAACTCAGCATAAAGAGCCCCAAGCAAGCAATCTCTATGGGAGTAGGACCGAATGACCCCTGGCATTGCAGAGCAAACCCTGGGAGTGCCAAACAACCTCCAAGAACACAGAGCTACCAATGAGGTAACTGAAATCGTGGCCCTGACTGCACTATAAGAAGCAACCATATGAGCCTTAGATCCACTGGCACTTGGAAGATTGACCACCAGAGTCACAGACAGCCCCAGCTATTCCAGTTAGAGGAAAAGATGGGTAAATAAGGTAAGAACACATGCAAAACTACAAAGAGCAACACAATACCAGTTAAAAAATAGTGGATCTACAACAGCAAGACTTGAACAACCAAATGTAGATGAAACAGAAGAAAATGACCTAAAAAATAACTTTAGGAGAATGTTTAAGGAACTTAAAGAGGAAATGAAAAGTTTTCTCAAAGAAATGGAAGGAAGGACAAACAAAAACTTGGAAGACATCAAAAACTCCTTAGAGAAAACCAAGAAAAAGCAATCAAACATATGAAGAAACTATTCAAGACTTGAAAACTGAAAAAAAAGACAATAAAAAAACCACAATCCAAGGGAATTATAGAAACAGAAATCATGAGAAAATGATCAGGAACCACAAATGCAAGCATAAACAGCATAATACAAGACATGGAAGAGAGAATCTTAAGCACTGAAGATGCAATAAAGAAAATAGACTTACCAGTCAAAGAAAACATTAAATCTAATGAAAGTTTAACGCTAAATATCCAGGAAATCTGGGACACCATGAAAAGATCAAACCTGAGAATAATAGGAATAGAAGGAGAAGAAGTCCAACTCAAAAGCACAGAAAACATATTTATCAAAATCATAGAAAAAAATTGTCTCAACCTAAAGAAAAAAATATCTATGAAGATACAAGAAGTTTACAGAACATCAAATAGACTGAATAAAAAAGTCCCCTCACCACATAATAATCAAAAATCACCAAACATACAGAATAAAGAAAGAATAGTAAGAGCTACAAAAGAAAGAGGCAAAGTAACATATAAAAACAGACCTATACGAATTACACCTGACTTCTTTATGGAACCAGTAAAAGCCAGAAGGTCCTGGTCAAGCATTATGCAGAGATTAAGAGACCATAAATGACAGCCCAGACTACTATACCAAGCAAAATTTTTAATTACCATAGACAAAACAAGATATTTCATGACAGAACCAGATTTAACCAATACCTAGCCACAAACCCAGACTTACACAAAGTACTAAATGGAAAACTCCAACCCAATGAAGTTGGCTATATCCACAAAAACACAGACAATAGATGATCTCATAGCAATAAATCCCAAAGAAGTGAAAAACACACAAAATAACATCACCAACAATAAAAACTAAAATAACAGGGGAAAGCAATCACTGGTTATTGTGGGAGTCCCCTCTGTGTAATGAGATTACCACCGATGAATAAAGAAACTGCTTTGGATCTATACCAAGGCAGAGCTTAGGTAGGCAGGGAAGGAAAGGCTGAATACTGGGAGAAAGAAAACTGGAGTCAGAAAGAAGCCATGAGCCACCAGAGATAGACACTGAGAACTTTATCTGGTAAGCAACAGCCATGTGGTGATACACAGATTAATGGAAATGGGTTAAATTAATATGTAAGAGTTAGCCAATAAGAATCTAGAACTAATGGGCCAAGCAGTGATTTAATTAATACAGTTTCTGTGTGATTATTTCGGGTCTGAACTAGCTGGGTAGCTGGGAACCAGCAAGCAACCTCACTCCAACAACTGGTCATTAATATCCATTAATAAAAATGGACTCAACTCACCTATAAAAAGACACAGGTGAACAGATTGGATACAAAAACAGAATACATCTTTCTGCTGCATTCAATAAACACAACTCAACCTCAAAGACAGATGTTGCCTCTGAATAAAGAATTGGGAAAATTTTTTCCAATCAAATAGACCTAAGAAACAAACTGGTATAGCTATCATAATATCTAACAAAACAGACTTCAAACTAAAACCACTCAAAAGAGACAAAGAAGGACATTTCATATTAGTCACAGAAAAATCCATCAGGAGAATTACAGAAAAAGAATTACAGATCAGTCTCACTCATGAACATTGATGCAAAAATACTCAATAAAATACTGTCAAATCAAATCTGAGAACACATCAGAAAAATCACCCACCATGATAAAGTTAGCTTCATCCCAGATATGCAGGGATGGTTCAACATATGAAAATATGTCAACATAATCCACTGTATAAACAAACTGAAAAATAAAAACCACATGATCATCTCATTAGATGCCAAAAAAGCTTTCAACAAAAATACAACATCCCTTCATGATAAAGGTCTTGGAGAGAGTAGGGATACAAGAAACATGCCTAAACATAATCAAGGCAATATACAGCAAGCCGATAGCCAACATCAAACTAAATGGAGAGAAACTCAGAGCAATCCCACTGAAATCAGAAACAAGACAAGGTTGTTCACTCTCTCCATATCTATTCAACATAGTTCTTGAGGTCCTAGCTAAAACAATATGACAACAAAAGGAGATCAATGGAATATAAACTGGAAAATAAGAAATCAAACTCTCACTCTTTGTTGATAATATGATAGTTTATATAAGCAATCCCAAAAATTCTACCAAGAAACTTTTACAAGTCATAAACACTTCCAGTAATGTAGCAGGATACAAGATTAACTAAAAAAAAAGGTCTGTAACCCTCCTTTACACAAATAATAAATGAACTGAGAAAGAAATCAGAGAAACATCACCCTTCACAATAGCCACTAATAGCATAAAATATCCCAGAGTAACTCTAACCAAACAAGTGGAAGACCTGTATGACAAGAACATTAAATCTTTAAAGAAAGAAATTGAAGTAGACACTAGAAAATGGAAAGATCTCCCATGTTCTTGGGTAGATAGAAATAACATAATAAAATGGCAATCTTACCAAAAGCAATCTACAGATTCAATGCAATGCCCATCAAAATTCCAGAAAAATTCTTCACAGACCTTGAAAGAATAGCATTCAACTTAATATGGAAAAGCAAAAAACCCAACATAGCCAAAACAATCCTGTATAATAAAGAAACTTCTGGAAGCATCGCAGTCCCTGACTTCAAACTCTGCTACAGAGCTACAGTACTGAAAACAGGCTAGTATTGGAATAAAAACAGACAGGAGGATCAATGGAACCAAATCAAAGACTCAGATATTAATCCACACACCTATGAACACCTGACTTTTGACAAAAAGTAAAAAATATAAAATGGGAAAAAGAAATTATATTTAACAAATGGTACTGGCATAACTGTATATCAACATGTAGAAGAATGAAAATAGATCCATATCTATCACCGTGCACAAAACTCAAGTTAAAATGGATCAAAGAACACAACATCAAGTCAACCACACTGAACTTCATAGAAGAGAAAGTGGGAAGTACAATTGAACACATTGGCACAGGAGACCACTTCCTAATATAACCCCAGTAGCACAGACACTGAGAGAAACAATAAGTGGAACCTCCTAAAACTGAAAAGCTTCTTTAAAGCAAAGGACAAGGTCACAACACAAAATGGCAGCCTACAGAATGGGAAAAGATCTTCACCAAACCTACATCGAACAGAGGGCTAATCTTCAAAATATATGAAGAACTCAAGAAATTGGTCATCAAAAGAACAAATAATCCATTAAAAATGGAGTACAGAACTAAACAGAGAATTCTCAACAGAGGAATCTAAAATGGCTGAGAAACCCTTAAGGAAATGCTCAACTTCTTCAGCCATCAGAGAAATGCAAATCAAAACAGCTTTGAGATTCCATCTTACACCTGTAAGAATGGCAAAGTTCAAAAACACTGATGACAACTTATGCAGGAGAGGTTGTGGGGTAAAGGGAACACTTCTGCATTGCTGGTGGGAATGCACGCTGGTACAGCCAGCCCCTTTGGATATCACTATAGTTATTTCTCAGAAACTTAGGAAACAACCTTCTTCAAGACCCAGCAATAACACTTTTGGGTATATACCCAAAGGATGCTCAATCGTGCCACAGAGACATGTGCTCAACTATGTTCATAGCAGCATTGCTTTTCATAACTAGAACCTGGAAACAACCTAAATGCCCCTTGATGGAAGACTGGATAAGGAAAATGTGGTACATTTACACACAGCAGAAAAAAAAATAATGACATTTTGAAATTTGCAGGCAAATGGATGGATTAGAAAACATCATATTGAGTGAGGTAACCCAGACCCAGAAAGACAAATATCATATGTACTCACTCATAAGCAGCTTTTAGACATAAAGCAAAGAAAACCAGTCTACAATTTACAATCCCTGAGAACTGAGACAACAATGTGAACCCTAAGAAAGACATACATGGATCTAAAATACATGGGAAGTAGAAAAAGACAAGATCTCCTGAGTAAATTGGGAGCATGGGGACCACAGGACAGGGTTGAAGGGGAGGGGAGAGGAAAGGAGGGAAACAGATAAAAACGTATAGCTCAATAAATCAATAAAAAAAGCAAGATCAGACATACTCTTGTGCCCTGAATTGGAGGCTGATGGAGATCCTCACTGCATCTTCCTTTTTCTTCTCTCAACAGAAAGCTCCACTTGGCACATTGCTGTCACCGCACAGCATGTTTTCATTCATGAACAAACAGTTCTTCATTAAATCATGCCACTTCTTCAGAGTGTTCACAACATCACTAGAGTTGGAAACTATACCTTAGATGTTGCCTAATTCATAGCTATAAACTACATTATAAATAGTTCTGCAAGGTGAGAACTACTTGCTGCGTGGTCCTCAATCCACAGTATCCAAGCTCTTGTACATGACCTGCATCTGACAAGCGAACCCTTGTTGGAGGACAGACTGGAACAGCATCAGCACTTGGTTGATTGTCAATTCATGTCAGGTAGTTTTGCAAATGTAGCTGATCCCAACTGTTGATACTATTTTGAAATATGTGAATTCTAGAAACAATCTCCATTTGTGTTACTGGCTTGGATTCATGAAACAGGAATATTTCAGTCACAATCTCACTGACTTTCCCATCCTAGTAATGCCCAATGTTTATGCTAGAAAGGATCACTCTTGCTTTGGAAAGTAACCTGGCCTAGTGGTCTTATTCAGGCCCAATATCTGTGGTAAAACGTCAAAGTCAATATGGATTATATTTAGGTTGACTCCGTGCCACCTAGAACTCCCTTTGCGCTTCTGTGAATCATTGAATTTTAAGAAAAGAGTCAAATGCAAAATAGACAAGCATTCTAACATCCCTTGGGAAAGTCGAGAGGGTTTTAGTGAAATGAACAGTCCTCCTAGATGAGAGGCTCAGGACTGGGAAGTAAGGAACGTGACCTTCTAGAAGTTTCTCTATGAGGCTGGTGCACAGAGAAAAGTCACCTTTAATTCCTGGACCTGGAAATCAGACTAAATGTAGGTTATCTAAAGTTAAAAAAAAAAATCTGTCACCTAGAAATGTCACGAGCAAGGAAGTGCTTAGCTGTAGGAGCTGTGACCGTAGAGTCACAGGTTAAGCTCATGCTATTCCAGAAAACACTAGTTGAAGCTCATGTTTACTTCCACATTGGGCTGTAAATGAATTAACTCTTTTGGCTATTTTGTTTTTCTTATTTTTCAATTTTAGATAGACTTTACCTTTAGAAATTTATGAAAAATTGGAACAATGAAAAAATAAAATAAAATATCTGTGCTGATATACCTTCTACTTAACAGAAGGTATAGAACATAAAATGAGCTTTGTGAGATCACATCTTGATCCTCATAAACACAAGCAAAGTAAAAGTAATTTAAAAAAATTCCTTTTTATTAATTTTAATTGTGTGTAAGTATTTGCACATAGGGGTGGTGCCAACAGAGACTCTAGCCTCGAGCTAGGGTTATTGACACTGTAACTATAATTAATGTGGTTTCTAGGAACAGAATGTGGGTCCTCTGGAGGACTTCTGGAGTAGTGCATGCCCTTAACCACTGAGCCATCTTATTCTGCCCAAAGGAAAGCCTCTGAAAGAGATTCAGACTTCTGTGTTGAAAACTGGATGACCCATGAAAAGTGAAACTTTCTAGGCTTCAGTTTTCCACCTGAAATGCTGGTGTTGCCCATGAGGGTGGTATATGGACACATGAGCAAAGGGCTCCATAGACTTCCCCCGCATGTGCTGAGAAAGCATTATCACATGCCAGATCATCTTAGCTTTAGAAATCAGGGCACTGAAGCAATGTGTAAAGTTTTCTACAGAAAAAGGAAACTTCCTCAGACGTTTTCCTTCCAGCATCAGGAGCCCCCAAGGCCAGCCCTGGGCTGTCATTCCCACAGAAACAGCTTCTGAAAAGGCTCACAAAGAATGCTAAAGAGAAGGACACATGAAACCCAAACATGGAGTGCTCCTGGCCTTGCCTGGGAATCCTCTTAAAATGCTACCTTCTCATGGACATTCTAGGAATTCTTCTCCTAGCTTTGGCTTTGGGATGGCACTCAACGAAATAGCCCCGTGTTTACAGATGCTGCTGTGAGGAGAAGAGGAATGTTAGCAGAGCTGTCACGTGAGGCTGCAGAAGTCAAAGCTCCAGAAATCGTCAGGGACAAAAACTTTCAGAGCTGAGTCATCTTGCTCATCAGGAGAAAGTCTTCTCCCCCAGCAAGGAGCAGTGCCGTGGGCTGGAGTCAAATGGATGACTTGTGGGGGTGACAGAATCTTGAGACTGAGCCTACGACCAAAGATAGAAACTCAGGGGCCTCATTTCTGAAGAGTGGTACCAAAGACAGCTAGTATCTTCTAGCAATTTGTAATTCTTTTGCTACATTCTGCTGGTTCTCAACTTTCCCAATGTTGTGACCTTTTAATACAGTTCCTCATGTTCTGGTGACCCTATCCATAAAGTTATTTTCATTGGTACTTCATAACTGTGATTTTTCTACTGTTACAAACTGTAGTGTAAATATCTGATATGCAGGATGGTGTTAGATGACCCCTGTGAAAAGGTCATTCGACCCCAAAGGGGTTGCAACCCACAGTTTGAGAACCACTACTGTAGATGCTTAAAAGCCAGAATACCAAGAGCACAGCCCCCTTGTCAGTAAGCTATAAATAAGCAATGAAAGCAGACTATTGACCAATCAGGATGATTTTCTTCATAGCCTAGAGATAAATATTAGAAATGAAACCATGTCTGCTGCCATGTATTCATTCATTCATGTATTAATTCTGGGATATAAAGCTATTTGTGAAAAGCAAGGACATGCACACTCCTGAATCCTTATCTTTTCTTAGCATATCTCTAAATAAAAGTATTGCTTGCTAATTCTTAATCCTCAGGCAGTCAGAATGAAGTATCTGAGACCAGAGAAAACAGAACACCCGGAAACTGGCTGCTTGATCTCCAGAGACTGGGAAGTCTCTGCTCAGGGCTTCGGCAGGTGTGGGCTCTGTTGAGGGCTGCTCTGTGCTTGTCAGGGGGCAGAGTTTTGAGTTCTGTGTCTTCTCACAACAGGAAAGAAAATCTTCATTCTCCCGGGTCCCTTTATGAGGACCTTAATCCCATGCTGCAGGCCTTACAGCTTCATATTGCTGTACTGGGGGATTAAGCTTCATCGTGACATTAAGAGACAATGTAAACACTCCAGCCGTGGACTCATTTTTTCCTTTCTAGACCTGGATGGAGGTGGGTGGTCCTTGGACTTCCCACAGGGCAGGGAACCCTGATCGCTCTTTGGGCTGAGGGAGGGGGACTTGATTGGGGGAGGGAGATGGAAATGGGAAGCGGTGTCAGGGAAGAGACAGAATAAAAAATAAAAAAATAAATTAAATAGATATAAAGCATTGCAAAAAAAAAAAAGAAAATTCCTTTTCAAGGACTCAGATCTAGCTCATTCTTTTGAGCTGGCCAAATAGGGAAGTAGAAATAACAGGAACAATAGCCGAAATGCCAAGTTCTATGTGTTATCTTCCCTCCTTTATCCACTAACAGTCCCTCAAGATTAGCACTTTCATTTAGTCTTTTATGTGGGCAACATCTCAGGGAAATGAAGAACTTTTATTGCAGTCTGAGTAGTCAGAGCAAGGATGAAAAGTCAGGTCTGTTTGGTTTCACACTTACTCTTTTTACCAGGCCACAGAGACACTTTTGATTTTTGTCTTTATGCTCCACATCCCTCTAGTAAGGGCCTGTGACATTATGACTGCATAATTGGCACTTTTCTTGTCACTGTGGTCAAACACCTGAGAAGAATCAATGAAAGAAGAAAGGTTCTATTTTGACTTCCATTTTAAGGGATGTAGCCCATCATGGTGAGGAAGGCACAGCAGTAAGAATGAGCAGTCATGAATTCGCATCCTCATGGACCAGAAGATGGGGCCAGGACCAGGGCCAAGCTAAGACACTTGGCAGTATTCACACATCTGAATGATTTTCAGTTTATAAACAAGAACAATTTACATCACTTCGAGTTTCATACTCACAGAATTCCAAAAAGTTAGTTTTAAAGAGGGCAGGACTAGAGAGAGGGCTCAGCAGTTAAGAGCACAGGCTCCTTATCCAGAGGACCTTGGCTCCATTGTCAGCACCCATATGGCAGCTTATAACCCTCCACAGCTCTAATTCTAGGGGATCCAGCATCCTCTTCTGGCCTCTGGAGGCACCAGGCACATAGACTTACTTGTAAGCGAAACATCCATGTGTGTGTCAAAAGAAAAAGTAGCAGAAGATAGCTCAGTGAGTAAAGTTTTGATCACACCAGCCTGATGAAATGAATTTGGTCCACAGGATCCCAACTAAAAGCTGGACATAGTAGTACACACTTCTGCTACCCCAGCACTCCTAAGGGGGATGGGAGTGTGAGAAGGGAGAATCCCAGAGCTCTTGAGCCTTAGACGTCAGAGTCTGATACATGCAGTCAAGACGACCCTATCTCAAACAAAGTGGAAGGGAAGACTGCTACCCAAAACTATCCTTTGATCTTTACATGTGCACTAACATGCCTATAACACAGACCATAACACACACACACACACACACACACACACACACACACACACACTTCAAAAGGTGGAAGTACCAAAAAATATTTGATACTGAGAAACAGTATGTTCTCATTAAAGTGTTAATTTCATTGATTTCTATGGATAATTTTTCTCCTTTATTTTCCAAATATCCAAACATATGATTTTTAAATCTATTTTATTCAAACATTAGGATTAAAAAATGATATTTTATAGGTGCATAAGAAAACAAAGCTAAGTACAACCTGGAATTTGATTTTCAGCATCATTTCATCTGGAACTCCCCAGTCCGCTGTAGCCAAGCCTGGTTCCCATAGATCCTCATAGAGTGCTGCCTTGGAAGGGCTTCTCCAGCAACCTCCACTGATGTCCTTAACCACATATTTTCCTTCTCTTATCTAACCATAGGTAAATCTCTCTCACGCTTTTACGTCACAACTAATTCTGAAATTCATTAATCACATCTAAAGAGCCAATGGGTATTTTCCCACATAAAGAGTGTGCTTCTGTATGAGCGGTGTGCTAGCTTGCTAGAGATGTCTGTACAAAGCTGTCTTCTTCCACAGTAAAAGCTTCTTCCATTTACTTAAGCGCTCAGGCTCTTTGGGAATTCTTAGCCCTTGGCACGCAGTAGTCATCAATAAATTCCTGTTCTTTGGGAGCTCCGACAAACACAGAAACTGGAAACCGACCAACCTTCCATCCTTCCCTTCTTCCCTCTCCCCTTTTCTCTCTTCTCCATCCCCGGGCAGACCTTTATCTGATTTCTGATTCCCTCTCTAGGTTATGAACTGTGTGCTAACCTTTTACCACGAGGACTTGGAAAGCAAGCAAAGCTCATTTCCTACAATCCCCAGCCCCTGCCAACAGTCTGTCTTCTCTTCCTAGCCTGCTAGTAAGGAAGTGGAGGCATGTAAAGCTTGTCTGGTAACTGAGACAATTTCAACCAGAAAACTAAAATAAAATTCAATCATGGTGTTTCTGGGTTTTCATGTCTATATATTTGATGTATCCTAGAATGTAGCAAGCTAAATTCTCAAACTTGTGGCACCAGAACTTATTGGTTGTTATCTACTGGAAAAATTACTCACTCATGAAATGAAAATTTATTTACAGGATCATTATAACAAATACAAAACACTCTTGATAGGAAAGTCAACTCAATGTCTGGCTAGGGAAAAAGCACCAGGAATTAAAGACTGAATTTGTCCCTAGGTATTACAGATCTATGTTTCTTGTGTGTGTGTATGTGTGTGTGTGTGTGTGTGTGTGCATGTGTTGAGGGTAGGGTTACACATGTATATGTACACATGCATGTGGAAGCCAAAAGACAACTTCAAGATCCAACTACTTTGATTTTTAAGAAAGTGACTCTCACTAGGATCTGGGAATGCCCTCTTAACAATTAGCATCGTCTGGCTGGCCAAAGAATTTCTTGGATCCATCTGTCTCTGCCTCCAAGTTCTGGGACTATATATGCTCTTCATCACACCCTAAATTTTATGTGGATTCCGGGGTCTTCACACTTAAGGACACCTATCTATCTTCCCTGGTCCCTCCTTTTTTTTTTTTTTAAGCTTCTGTTACATTGCAAAGTCTACTATCTGTAGAAGGGACAGACAGAAACGTTACACATAAGAAGCAGAGCTACAGAAACACATCTGTACAGACCATTTAAATGGTGGCATGATGTTACAACTTAGATGGTAGATGCCTTCTATAAAATCTGCAGCTGTTCTTTGTCCATACATGGTCTGTGTCTTGGTGCTAAACTCTAGTGGATTCTTCAGATTTTCACGAACATTCTGAAAGAACACAAAGAAAGGGGTTCTCTATCACACATACTTATTTCCTACAACTATGTTAGGAAGAATGCTTAGCTTAAACTTGAGGATGGTGTGGTGGTCTGAATAAAAATGGCCCCCACAGATCCACAGGGAGTGGCACTTTTAAGAGGTAGGACCTCGTTGGAGTAGGTATGGCTTTGTTGGAGGAAGTTCATTACCAAGGGGTGTGCTTTGAGGCCTCTGAAGCTCCTACCAGGCCTAGTGGCTCACAGTCATGTCCTGCTGTCTGCCTATCTGATGTAGAACTCTCAGCTCCTTCTCCAGCACCACATCTACCTGCATGCCGCAGTGCTTCCTGTCAATGATAGTGGACTAAACCTCTAAACCTGTAAGCTAGCCCCAGATAAATGTTTTCATTTATTAGAATTGCCATGGTCATGCAATAGAAAGAGCAATAGAAACCCTAAACAAGACAGAAGTTGGTACCAGAGACTGGAGGATTACTGTGATAGGCTAGACCATGTTTCTGTTTGGAGGAATGTGGACTTTGCAGCAGACAACTTTCAGTTGCTTAATGGACCATATTAGTAGGAGCATGGAATACAGTAATGCTGAGGATGATTTCAACTGTAGGGACCTAGTTTCAGAGGAGAATATTTATATGAGGCCTAGCGACTATTCTTGGAATATTTTGGCAAAACATGTGGGTGGATTTTGCCCTTGTCTGAAAAGTCTTCCCAAGACTAAATTGAAGAGTTTTGGATTAAGTGCATTGGTAGAGAAATTTCAAAACAGGAGATTCTGTCCTGTGATTATTATTTTCACTCTTATGAAGATTTGTGAGGAAAAGAAGCAACCTGAGCAAGGAAAAATACAAAATGTACAGTTCAAGGAGAAAAGGAGCATCAGGAAGTGGAACTGAGCTAAGTCCTGAGTTCAAAAAGATAAACAGATTAAAGAAAAGCCTGATACTGAATGAAATAAAGGGAGTGGTGAATCAGGGCTAGACCCTACCCAACTAAGTTTCCAATTTATGAAAAGGAAATAAACAAAAGCTTAGGGTCAAGTGTGGTGCTGCACGATCCTAGTACTCACTAGGCATTTGCTGGAGGATCTCTGAGTTCAAGGCCAACCTGGTCTTCAAAGTAAGTACTAGGACAGCCAAGTTTAGGCAGTGAAGGAACCATTAGGAACAGAAAGCTGGTGATGACAAAATTGAATGGGGGTCAGCCCCAGCAAGCAGCAGAACTTGGCAGAGGCCAATGAGTGAAACTGTGAAGGTAAAGCCTGGAGACCCCAAAATGTTGAAGATGCCAAAGGCGTGGGGTAAATCAGCAGCTGGGGAAAGCTGCTAATGGGGAGTGAAACCAGCCCAAGGGAAAGAAGAATGTTGCAGTCCACAGAGCTGAAAGGACTTGGAGACCTGAAGGGCACTTTGACAAGAGACACAGAGATGAAGAGTTTAGTTTGCCCAGCTGGGTTTTGTCTTCCTTTGGTCCAGTAATTCTTCTTATGTTCCCTTTTCTCCATTTTGGAACAGTGGTGAACACCTTATGCCATTATATGCTGGAAATACATGGTCTGCTTTTCTGTTTTGATTTTATAGGGGACTACAGTTACAAGATGATTGTGGGTCTCAGAAGAGACTTTCGACTTTTAAACAGTGTGGAGACTATGATAGCCTACCGGAACTTCTGAAGTTGGACCAAATGCCTTTTGCATTGTGATATGGCTATAAGTCTACAGGAACCAGGGAGTGGTATATGGTGGCTTGAATAAAAATGGCCTGCATAGGTTCATAAGGAATGCTACTATTAGAAGGCGTGGCCTTGTTAGAGTAGGTGTGGTTTTGTTGGAGAAAGTTCATCACCAGGGGGGTTGCCTTTCAGGTCTCAGAAGCTCCAACCAGTCATAGTAGTTCACAGTCACTTCCACATCCTGGCAATCTGGACGTAGAACTCTCGGCCCCTACTCCATCACCATGTCTGCCTGCATGCCACCATGCTCCTTCCATGACAACAATGAACTAAACCTCTGAACCTGTAAACTAGTCCTAATTAAATGTTTTCCTTAACAGAGGCAGAGACCTGCATCGGAGCACTGGACTGAGCACCCAAAGTCTAGTTTAGAGAGTAGGAGAAATGAGAAAATGAGCAAAGAGGTCAAGACCATGAAGGGGTCACCCACTGAAACACTTTACCTGAGCTAATGGGAGCTCACCAACTTCAGCCAGACTGGGAACGAACAAGTGTAGGACCAAACTAGTCCCTCTGATTGTGATTGACAGTTGCATGGCTGGGGCAGACTGAGGGGCCACTGGCAGTGGCACCAGGATTTATCCCTGTGGCATGTACTGGCTTTTGGGGAACCTATTTTCTTGTATACTTTATATACCTTGCTCAGCCTAGATACAGTAGGGAGGGCTTTGGACCTTCCACAAGACAGTGTGCCTTACCCTCTCTGAGGAGTGGATGGTGCGGGGGATAAATGGAGGGAATGGGAGGAGGGGAGGTAGCGGGAACTTGGATTGGTATGCATAATTTAAAACGATAGTTTGATTTCTTTTTAAAAATACGTAAAAAAAATGTTTTCCTTTATAAGAGTTGCCATGGTCATGGTGTCTCTTCATAACAATAAAAACCCTAACTAGATAATAAAATCTAAATAGCTTGCCTCAGGTTAGACCAGTAAAGGTGAGAATGGAATGTGGGTTTCCATGACAGTTGGTCATCAGTATTTATTTTATTTTCTGTGGTGGTTGCTCAAAATGAATGCAATTTTCGAAGAATGTGGGAATTCAGAAGACACTATTTTTCTGAATCTATATGGTACAAAGTTTTAGGCAGAAGGAAAATTAAGAAAGAATAATGAATTGAATATAGATTTCCTATTAATTTTCCCTTTGCATGTTTCAGTGGCCTGATTTCACCCTATGATCTTATTAGCATGTGTTGGTTGGCTGCTTTATTTTTTCATTAATGTGACAAAGTATTGGATAAAAACCATGTAAAGGAGGAAGGCTTTGTTTTGGCTCAGTTCAGAAGGGACATGGCGGTCTAACATGGCAGAAGGTGTGGTGGCGGAACAGTGGCCCTGTCAATGGTGGTAGCACAAGCTGGCTACTCGCTCACATCTTTATGGCTCAAGAAGCCAAAAGAGTTCAGTGTAAAAGCCAGGTTAGATACAGCCCTCAAGGAATGTCCCAAGCAACCTACTTCCTCCTGCCAGGCCATACTTCCCACAGTTCGACAACCTCCCAAAACAGCACCCTCGACTAGGGATCAAATGTTCAAACACATGGCCTTGTGAGACACAAATCATATTCAAACTGTAATATCATCATCAGCCAAGCCTTGGTGAAACTGAAGTGAATTATCACAGCAATGTCTCTGAACAATCGTCAGGTACCAACATCTCATCATAAGCTACCTAAACTACCCTATGTAGCCGCACCATCCTTAAGTCGCTGGATACATCCTCATTACAGCCCCTCTGTCTTTTGTTTGACTCCTCATGGTACATGTCTAAGCCCTAGCTTGGGCTAGCTTGGCCCTCACATAGTTCATCTCCTTTGAATCGCTACAGTACTTAAGCGATTATTAAGGCCCCCTTATACTGGCTGTAATATCTTGGTTAAATGATCCCCTTGTGGAAGGGACTGAGTCTCAGGACTTGGCATACAGTCTGGACTTTTCAGGATTTGGAACAGAGCAAGCAATCCATGTAAGCTGATCGGCTGCTTCATTAGAGGGAAACTATTAACACAGGATGAGAAGTTTTTAACAGCAAATAAAATGTTTTGTATGCAATGTAAAGACGAGGAGAGACAGAAATGGAAACTTCAGAGGACCCTTAGGATTGGGCAAATGCAGTGTATGAAAAGGACATTGAAAATTGGATTCAGAGATCAGGGACAATAGAAATCAGTCCAGGAAATTCTTCTTTCCAGTTGGGTTTCTCAGACCTGTAGTTGAGATTCCTCCATGATTCTGCACTTCCTGAGACCCACTGGACCCTCACAGCTCTCTCAGTGAGATATGGGTGGGTCCTGACAGTACGTGACTTTTGAAGTTCACAGTCTTTATTTTTGTATATACCTTAGATCGAATGGCACAGAACATCCGTGGATCCATCACTTTTAAGTTGCTGTGGTGAAGCACTCTGAAGTAAAAGGATTTGTTTTAGACTCACACTTCAAGGGTGGAGTCCATTGTGACAGAGAAGTCACAGTGACAGGAGCCCAAGGGACCTGGTCCTTTGCATCTGCACTCAAGAAACAGAGAGTGATGGATCCCCTGTCCAGACTTCTCACTTCAATGAACACAGTCAAGAACAGCCCCCACCAACCATGCCTATCATGCCCATGTACTACCAACGTCACTAAGTCTGGGTCAGGCTGGACACAGGTCCAGCATACAATAAGGATAGGTGACAAGAGGAGCAGGCAGATCCAGATTAGTTTATCAGCTCCATCTCCTGGCATAAAGATGACTAGACAGTATTCAAGAGCCTACTGAATGGGGATCCATGCCAGACTGATGGAGTTCAAGTCAGCTTAGACAAGATTAAATAGACAAAGTAAAGACATAACAAAACAGATAGCAAGGCATAAACCTACACAGGACACAGGAAGGGGCACCCTTGGCTAGGGTTGCAAAGCTATATTCATGTGTTCCTGATGTACATTCCCAGGCCTATTTGCAAGGGGACATCCTTCCTTCCTTCTTTCATTTCTCCCTTCTTTCCTTTCTCCCTCCTTCCCTCCTTCCCTCTCTCCTTCCCTCTCTCCCTCCCTTCCTCCCTCCTCCTTCTCATTTCCTTCTTCCATTCTTGTCTCCCTCCTCCAAATCCTTCCACTTTGTAAGCTCTGCTAGGGACCTTGCAGAACCAGTCAACAAAGCATAGGTGCTTCCTCAAGGAGTTTTGAGCTATCTATTCTTGAAAAACAAAGCTCTCACTCATCTTCTATTCTTCGATCATTGTTAATATCAAGGATGCACTGGCTTCCCTCCCGCATCTCCTCATGCTGCTAATAAACTTAAAGCCACACATAGAGTGAGAGTAGATCACTGCTGCATTCTGTCCATCTTTAAAGGAAGACAAAAGCCAGAGGATCAGTTCAGACCTCCTGTTGTATTTTAGTGAAGTTTGACTCTGCCCCACACAACTTGAAGTATTACCAAACCCCTAATCCAGTTTGAAATCAGTCTATGCACCAAGTCAGAATCCTATCATTTAGGGCAACTTACATTACAGGAACTTAAACACAACTGTTCCTTTCTGCATAAAGCCTTTGTTCTAGCTGCTCTGTAATTTCTACAGCTATTATACTTGGTGAAGGCCACCCCAAATACAGCCTGGCTGGAGCTAATGATTAAAGGCAGCAGACACCAAGAGTAGGTTCAGGAAGACTAGCACGTTCCGAAATCTTTCAAGATCAGGCTGCCAAGCAAAGCACCCCCGTCTCTTCTAAAAGGAGGATGGCCTTTTATCTCTTGGTACTCGGAGTCTGTTCAAACAGGAAGCTTTGGATTCTGAGTTGGGCACACTTCCCGGGAGTCCCACATATCTTCCTCTGGCCAGGGGCCAGCAGATGACTTCTCAAGGATGAGGCTGGGCTTGGTTTGAAGTGTTCTGTGTATCTTGGCTTCCTGCTCCGGGGCTAGCCACCAGGTTTTGAGATCTCTTTTCAGCCCATCTGAGATCTCTCTCCTGGAAAGAGTCTTGCTCCAGGACAGGGCACAGGGCCCATTCCCTACCAGTTTCCCTTTCTTAATTGTTACTGAACGTTCCTGGGAGAGTAACAGCTGGTTTCCCATATGTCAGACTGCTTGGGATAAGTTGTACTACTCTGGCAAATTATTTCCTTCAAAAACAGAGTATATCCTTCAGACATAATCATCAAACTCTATGCTTCAAAACTAATGAGGCGCTTCAGTAAAAAAAAAAAAAATGAAGACGTGTCCCAGTGAAATGCAACAGTTTTTTTTATTTTACCAAAAAATGGCATTTGAAAACTACAATTAAAAATGAGAAACCTAATAATGTTATTTGAAACATAGTTAGCATTAAAATCTCAAGATTGGGCAGAGGAGATGGCTCCGTGGGTAAATGCACTTATCACCAAACCTTGCGACTTGAGTTCTATCCCCAGATTTCACAGGGTAGAAGGAGAGAACTAACTCCCATCAGGTACCTTCTGACCTCCACATATGTGCCCTGACACACATACATGCATGCACAAAATAAAACATTAAAATAATCTCTGTGTACCAGCAATGTGCCTTTTATAGCATTTGAAGCGCATTGCTCAGACATCACAACTTGACTGAGCATCATCAGGAAAGGATTCATGTGCTTTTACTGTCACCTTAGACAGTGCCCAAAGAAGATCCATATCCTAAAAGGATTCTCCACAGTCAGAAAGAGTTCTGTAATCTCAGATCCAACGTTCGGTTGTGTCAACAAGTGAGATGATCTTTAAAATAAACAGCAAATATTTACCATCCACAGATTAGTACCTTCAGAAGACTTAGTTGCTCTGAAGAAAAAGAGGTTATGATGGAAGGGTGGAGATGAAGAGAATAAGACAAAAGAGTGGTTTTAAAAATGGACCAAGGAAGCAGGAAGACTCAGCATACAGTCTTTTACCTGTAGCAAATGGGTTATGGATTCCTCCCAACGGATTATAGGACAAGGAAAGGAACATGTTGAGGCCGAAGCAGGGAGTACAACCATTCCAAGGCAGTGTCTCTCTGCCTCGAGAGGCTCCTAGCCTGAGTGCCTGCCAGCTCTTACCTTATATCGTGGAGTCCTTCTTCAAGTCTTGGTGGCAGTCCAAGAGCTTCCTATATTACACAAAGAAGGTGTCATCGAGTGAAGGAGCGTAAGGGGATGAACCACTCAGCTCCCTGAGCATGAGATTTTAAGGCAAACGAAGTAAGTGCAGAGCCCTTAAAGGATCAAGCTTGGTGTGCTCACAAGGACAGGGGAAGGCAGAGCCATGGATTCAGGAGTCAGCAGGGCTCAGAGAGAACTCAGCAGAAAGGTTGGGCTGCGTTGTATTAAGACAGGAACACGTGGGGGTTTTGAGAAACAGAGTGTCATGCTATGACGGAGTTTTAAAGGATCCTCCTGGCTGCTGCACTGGCAAGCTTTTCTCTAAGAGCCACTTCTTGTGAGAAATTGTTGGCTTGATTAAACCCCAATCTTCTCTCTATATCTGTGAGCAATGGTATTCTTTAGCAGCTCTGAGAATGCTTGCTTCAAAAGGAACAAGTCAGAAACATACTGTATTTGTATTTCTATACTTTTATTAGTTGACAAAATATTTAGAAGAATTTAACACCTGCCATTTATAAATAAGCAAAGTCTAGTTTTCTGTGATATCAGATTGACCTGTTTTAAAAATCTATTATCAAGATAAGCACCTGAAGTAATACAATCATTTAGTAATTTTATTAAACATTGATCAATATATTTCTACTAAGGGTCAAGGATCACAGTGGGAAAATACGTTTATTATTAAGGTGTTCCTATTTTAGTCTGAAAATCTGTAATGAGTCTATGAAAGGCAGGTACCTAGGATTGTTAAATTTTGGTGGTTTTAACTATTTTTAAATTATGATAAATACATGAAATTATGAAAGTTTAGAAAGAAGCAGATTTTTCTTAAAAATGGAATCTCTAAAATCCCAAGTTTGAGAGATGATTCCAGATTGCAGAGTCATCTCTTCCCTTCTGATTTTGCAATGAGTATGAGTTTAACAGAGATTAGACAGCAGAATGTCACATAAACTCCTCAATTTTCCTTCTGTTATCATTGATGAGGGTACCTGTTAAGGGTAAACAAGGTGGAGAAGCTGAAAGGGACAGCAAAGTTGAACTCGTCACAGCTGACGGTGGGAGAATGGAAGGCCAAGGATTCAAGCCAATAAGTGCTTTCGTTGACCTCTCTTGCAGCATAGAGAAGCAAAGGGAAAACACAAGCTACGCAGTGATATAAAGTTGGGAAACTGGTTCAGATTCATGAATTATATAAAATATACATCAGCACATGGAAGCAGGGGCTGGATGAAACTGGCAGGAGAGGGTTGACATAAAGAAGTGTTTATCCTATCAGGTTCAGTGTGTTCCGACTGATATTGAGGTCTTTAATCCATTTGGACTTGAGTTTTGTGTATGGTGATAGATATGGATGTATTTTCATTCTTCTACAGGTTGACATCCAGTTTTGCCAGCACAATTT
>NC_022018.1:2530620-2531117 GCF_000317375.1 Microtus ochrogaster | reverse complement strand
AAGTTCAGTTGGTACACGACTTGTATGAACAGAGCCCTGGGTTCAGTCCCAAGCAACAGATGAGCAGCCTTTGAGCTACAATCCTAGTACCAGCGAGATGGAAGCAGGAGGATCAGAAGTTCAAGATCATCCTCAGCTGTATAGTGAGTTCAAAGCCAGCTTCTACTACAGGAGACTGCACCACAAAAACTAAACCAAAAGGATTTATTAAATTTTAATCTGAGCGTACACATGTCTGTGAGGAGAGGGTTGCTTTACTGAGGCAGAGACAGAAAGATAAAGAGGAAGGAAAGGAAGGTAGGCAAGTGAAGAAGCAAGGAAACGAGGACTAAGAAAACTGAGGTCATTCCAAAATACTCTAGAATATTCCAGAAGAATTGACAAATTTATACAGGTCCCAGTCCCTCCCCAGACTACAACTCACTTCCCGCTTCTGTCTTCCCTTCCAGCTGAAGCCCTAGAGGCTCTTGGGAAAAAACAATAGCTACATCAGGCGT
>NC_022018.1:2518864-2530497 GCF_000317375.1 Microtus ochrogaster | reverse complement strand
TGTGTGTGTGTGTGTGTGTGTGTGAGAGAGAGAGAGAGAGAGAGAGAGAGAGAGAGAGAGAGAGAGAGAGAGAGAGAGAGTTCTGAAAAGTGTACCTTATAATTCAGAAAACTTAGTCACCAGACATTGAGAGCAGATAACAAGAGTGGGAGGAAGTACCAAGGAGCAGCAGTGGGGAAGCATTTAATAAAGCTCCAAGTCCTTAAGCATCAATCACAGTGCTTTTGACAGAATGCCACCCTTACTGAGCTGTCAGAAAATCACAGGACAGCTTATAGGATGTGGTACATTGGCTCATGTTGCACTGGGGAGGTAAATAGAATTAACACCCAATGGATAGAGGCTTTGAATGCTGGAGACAGCTAAAAACGAAAAAACAAAAGACAAAACCCCCAAACAATACACACAGCACAGGGTATGATTATAGTCAACCCTTCAGAGCTCGTAAAAACGGGGCTCCATTCTGAAAAATGTCCACTTTTTGTCTAAACAGCCATTTTCCCACTCTCAAACATGTTTATCACTCTGACCACAACTTTAAGGAGAGAAGTGCATTGTTTCTAAGTGGCTCTGTAGGGGACAGATAAGCACAGAAACAAAATGTGGATTCACCAACTACCTACCCAAATGAAATCACCAGCACACAGAATATCCAATATACAATGCTACACCTTTTCATCCACATAGAAGAAAACAAAAACTGTTTAGAGCCCTAAAGATGTATCAGTTAACCTCTCTACGTCTGTGGACAGAAGTTTGGAGCTTGGCTCAGAGCCCTTTATAAATCTTAGAACATAAACTATGTCTTGCTGGCATTATACAGGATGAACTCACTGGTCAGTTGTGAGCAGCATTAGAACCAATTACACCTGGAGACCATGGCAGCTGTGAGGCAGAGGGTGAAGTATGACTACAACCGGAAAGGTAGAGAGGACATGTAGACTTGGAGAGAAAGAAAGGAAGCAGACTACCAGGTCCTCATGGATCTCAGGAGCGGAGAGGCAAGAGGAAGAAATATCAGTGGTTCTAAGCATAGGCCGCTTGAGACACACATATACTTCAAGAGGCCTAATCATATTGCAGTATCTTTCTGTGCATGAATGTTGAGATGAAAGTCTATAGGAGGAATATTTAGCTCTACTTCAAGTGAGATTTGTCATTAGAATGGCTTGAGTCTTGTGAGAACAAAAATTGGGGCTGGAAACCAATATTTGTTACCTTCAAAATGGCAGGCAGCGGTGGGAGAGCGAACTAGATACTCAAAAGAATGAGGGCGCAGGGATGGAATGGCAATTCAGTGGGTTAAGGGTTTGTGGTCCATGTTGAAAACCAGGAGTGGTGTCTTATCCTTGTAATCCCAGAGTCAGGGAGGCAGAACCAGCTGGATCTCTAAAGGAACTTGTCAGCCAGCTTGATCGATTTGGTGAACTCTGGGCTAATAAGAGTCCCTGTGTCAAACAGCAGCAGCGACAAAAATCAAGTAGGTAGACGACATCTCAGGTTGTGCCTGGCCTCCGTGTGTACACACACACACAAAACAAAGAATCTCAGGGCAGACTGAAATACCCAGATTGGGGGGCAGGAAACACAATGGGACTAGATAAAAAGGAATTGTGGGAATCCGTTTGGAAATAGTACTAGCTCCAAAATGACCTTTGGTTTTAAAAGAGGAAAAGATGAGGTCACAGATAAGATTTTCAGCAGTAATTTCAAGTAATTGCTGTATTCTCCGCAAGCAGAAGAAAAAGCCTGGCGTGCAGAACAAAAGGTCAGTTCGAGCTAGCTCTCCCTTCTCTGAGGGCCACCTGCACAGCTGCTCTAAATGCATGTTGCCATTTGCCCCCACCACCTCCCCCATGACGGCCCACCCAAAATCACAGGAAGATCTTTAACACAAAAGAGTTTGTTCTCTGCTGAGCATCACAACCGAGTCCAATGAGATTAAAGAGCCGCACATTTATGTGGCCCTCACAGAGGCTGGATTCTTCTGCTGGCACCGAGGACTCTGAAAAAGAATGGAAAATTACCCATTTGCTTCAAAGAGCCATGCTGATTTCCTCGAAAAATGCTGCACTTGCACGTTGCCAGGGGCAACTGATTAAGTCGCAGAGATCCTGCCTGTGACTGACAGTTTAAGAAAGGTAAGTTTATTTGAACCAGATTTGAGATTGGGAAAAATGGCTGTGCAGAACGACATCAAGCGGTGTGGAAAACAACGGCAGATTTTCGACTTGTGTGTAATTAGTCGACAAAAGCCTATTGCATAAGTTTGAGTTCTTGGGAGGATTTGCATGCGAGCATGGATAACTTCGAAGAAAAAGATTTACTGGAGGCATCGGAATATTTAAACAAACCCAGCTATTGCATTTTCACACAGCAAACAGATGTTGTCGCATAAAATTCTGTCCAGGGAGCTGCACATATAACAAATCACAATCTGTAGTAGCCTTCAGAGATGCTCCTAAATAGTTCTCATCAACACATTTTATTGTTTCCTGTTTTATACATTTATTTACTTGCTGTTTTGATATAGGGTCTTGCTATATAGCACCAGCCGGTCTTGATATCATAACTTTTCTGTCTACTGCCATCCAAGTGTTAGTATTACATGTATGCACCATCATGACTGGCACTAACCACCAAATTTCATATATATATATACATATATATGTATGTGTCTATAGGAATAAATTACTGGGTTTGAGCATAATTTAATTTCCATTGGTTTATTCTTCTGAAGAAAATAAGGAACTGGTAAAACTTTCAAAGACATATTTTCAACCAAAGTGATATCTCCAAATGATCTGTTTATTGAGTGTAGCTTCCGGTGAATACTAATTTGCTGGCAAAGTCTGCTGTTTGACAGTAATGTTGAGTCACAGGACTGTTGAGCCCAGATCACATACCAGGTTGGTCAGAAGCCATGGAAAACAACAGCACTGAAGATTTTCAGTGCTGCATTACATCTTTTGCTTGGAGAAAACAGACCTTTCATCCCTCTGCACTGATTTCCCCTTTCCGATCACATGCATTCTTACCCTCTGGCTTGCTGGAACTGTATTCACTTGCTCTGCCTCCATAGCTAAGCCTCACAGGTTTGAATGTGTCAGAGAGCTGTATGCTACCTATTACTCAACACGTGTGCACTGACTGCATACCTGAATGAGTGATTCCTTCAAACCTGAATCAGCACCACACATCAACACCTAGTGTATGTGGGGTATATGGAAGTCTGTAGAGGATTTGCTTTGCATCTTTAAGGTGCTGGGTTCAAGCCCGGGAACCACCAGTAGACATACAACAAAAAGTAAAGCCCTAATATGTCATCAAAGGATTTGCTTTGCATCTTTAAGGTGCTGGGTTCAAGCCTTGGAACCATCAGTAGACATACAACAAGAAGTAAAGCCCTAATATGTCATCAAAGGGTATTTGATTATGACAACCCTAGATCAAGCCATAGGTAGCATAGGTATTGCTTACAACTGAAGGTAGTTGACAATCAAGAGGTTCAGGAAAAGTTTTCCTCTCTCCCTGTTCTGCAGAGAAGTCGAACACAAGTCCCTCTCTGTTGCTGTATCCACTGCCTCTCACCCAGGCCACCATGAGAAACAAAATAGCAACTCATGTCAGTGGAGCTCTCTGAAGACCACTGGAGTCAATACCAAGAGAAATTTCTATGATGACATATTACCAAAGAAACATTTATCTTCTGTTAGTTCTTCTGGGTGGCTATCAAATTGTTATTTGTGGACAGAAAGCACAAGACAATGGAAGAAGAATCTTTTCTCTTCAACACCATTATATTTATTATTATTTTTTATGTCAAGGAAATCCTTATTCTGACTATATTTTTTGTCTTATCCTTTATTTTATTCTTTTATTCAAACATTTCAAAGTGTCACATAAAAGCAACAAAACTCTTGGACCCATGGAGCTCATTTAAAAGATGTTTTTCATCTTATTAATATCTCACTCCAAATATCCACTTTGTGTGTGTTTCAATCTGAGCTTTGTTTCTTGTTTGCCACATTCAGGGATTGAAAAACTCACTTTAACTTATATGATTCCTATCAAGTGACACTATCTTGGATTAGAAAGATAATTTTCCTTTTTGCCAAACTGTCCCAAATTCTGGTCTTGTATAAATATACTGAGACTAGTATTTCAAAACTGGGGTTGCGCAAAGAACCTGTCTGTCACGTGTAATGGGTTTTACCATGAAGTAAGTGCGTGTGCGTGCGTGTGTGTGCGTGTGTGTGTGTGTGTGTGTGTGCATGTGTTTGTTTGTGGTATGTCCGTGAGTGCCAGTGTGGTATATCTGTATGTCTGTGTGTGTCCATGTGTGTGTGTGTGTGTGTGTGTGTGATATCCGTGCTTGTGTGTTATGCCTGTGTGCCTGTGTTTGTGTGTGTGTGCATGTGTTTGTGTGTGTACAGTTGTTGTTGGGGCATGGAACCCAGGGCTTGCACACATTAGGTAAGCACTTTGTCACTGAACTACATCCTATACTTACTTTCAACTTTTTCTCTTGAAATGGCCCAAGTTCCCCAAGAAGACCGTGAACTTGTGATTTCCTTGTCTTAATCCTCCAAGCACCTGGGAATATAGACTTGCTCGTGGAGGCCCAGTTGATAATCTATGTTTTAGAGAGTTAAATATATGTCACTAATTCCTCTGTACCAAATATCTGACAAAGATCTCCAAACAAGCTAATCAAGTAAATTCCACTGGTATAATAAATGTGGTCTAACATGATGGCCTTTCATGAACAAGAAGCAATACATCCTTAAGATTGCCAAAACATAGATAAGAATCACCACTCTAGAAGGTAGCACTTTCAGTTTGGATGGGAAGTAGCCCCTACAAGCTCATATGTTTGAGTATTAGTTCCCAGCTGGTGATATTGTCTTGGTAAGTCATGGAATCTTTAGTACACGTGACCTACATAGCAGAAGTTGGTCACTGAAGGTAAGCTTTTAAAGCTACAACTAACTCTGGTTCTGATCACTCAAGTTCTCTATTTCCTGGCTATCCATGAAGTGAACAAGTCAGAAGGTCTTGCTATTACTTACCAAGCCACAGTGCCATACCACCTACAACATGATGTTCTCTATTTTCCAAAGGGAACCAAAATCATTCCTGGTGAATCAGCTGTTTTTTCAAAGATGAGAATAGCCACAACTGAGCTCTGTGATGTGTTCTGTGAACACAGAAGAGACTACTCCTGGCCGGGGGTCTGCTTGCACAGCCTGGGCATGAGTAAAGACTTAGACTTGTGATGGTAGATGATGGGAAAAGGGTCATCAAAAGCAAGGGGCAGCAAGTGCAGGATGTACTCTTAAGTCAGTGCCAGCTGTACTTAGAGATTCTGGACTTGTCCTGGTGGGCTAGAGCACAAAGTTCAACAGCAGATGTAGCATCTCAATCTAGGAAAGAAGGTATTTGACAGTTCAGAACCCTTTGAAAGTCTCCTGTAAATTGGCACTTTTTCTTATAAGTGTTAGAAAATCACTGAAGCCCTCGTGATGAAGGTAACATGACCACATATTCTTTTTTTTAAGTACCAGATACTACAAGTTCTCTCTTGTAAGTTTTAGAACCAAATCTTTGGAAATAAGCATGCAGCCTAGAGTAGCCACAGAAATCAGGACAGTACAAAGGAACCATGGGGAAGGGGAAAAGGAACCCTAGAGGGGGAAATAGTAGAAACAGGAAAACTGAGAAAACTAGGGAAGGTGAAGTAATGTCCCCTCCAAGAGCCAGAAACAAAACCCCAAGGGCCAGGCATAAGAATCTTCCCTTCAAGTTATTGGTTAGGAAGATCCAAGAGACCCCTAAAACTGTATATCCTCTTGTCATTGCCCTTGGCTGCCTCCCAGAACTTGATAGCAAGACCCTATTGCTGAAGACACTATATACTTGGGACACAGCACTTGGATGAATCAAGCTAGAGCTGACTTAGAAGCCTTCTCCTTGAGAACCAGCTTGCATCACATTGGAATGTGCTATGCAAGCTGCCAAGAGAGAACCAAAACCAGTAGTTCTACCCAGCTGTAAAGCCTACCAACCACAACATTGACTAGTATGGCAAGATATCCCCAATGATGCAATAGTGACTCATCTTGGGGGTTACCAACAGCTGTCTCATTAGACTTAAGGCTTGCTCAAGAGGAGGGAATTCATGCTTGGTACTGTAAACCTAGCCAACTACCCGTGAATGGTGAGGTCATCAACCCTAGAGGAGACGCTACTATAGTCATTTTGTTAACAAGTATAATTTCTAACTGCATTTGAAATCCTTACCCTTCTACCCACAGGAAGATGTATCTTGCATGCCTAAGAAGCTTGCTTTTCTTTTGTTTGTTTATTTTTTAGAAGAGGGATATTATTACAGAAATACACAACAAATCAAAAGGCAGATAAGAGCACAGACTGCAGGGTTCCCAACCCCAGCTGACACATAAACAACTGACTCCTACACCCAGGCTGTGAGGTAGTATCTTCAGTATCTGACAGGGAAGTTACACCCACGAAGTCACAATGGTCACCTAACAAGACCTATCTAATGACTATACTGGTTGCCAAGCAATGTGAGTGAGGGGTGGACTCTCACAAGTTCCCAACCCTCAATGTAGTGCTCTAGGCAATAAATGGTTGCTGAAAGAGAAAGAATCAGTTTTCTACTCAGACTATGGGGACAAGCTCCTGGACAGGTTATCTATCCTAGGTGGCCAGGATAAACATATACATAGGAGCAAAACTAAAGGGACTCAGCTGGCTACACACACACACACACACACACACACACACACACACACACACACACACGTCTATGTGTAACAATAATAAAGAAGAGGTAAAATGTGAAAGAAAGGTGGAGGGGAGACTAACAGGTAGAAATAGTGTACATATAGTACTAATGTGTGAAATTCTGAAATTTTGTTAAAATTGGAATTAAAAAAGAATAGCAATAACAACACCAAAGTCACTATAGAACATTGTATAAGGTTTTCAGAAGGCAGTGGCCCCAGGTATTTAGGAGACCTGTCAGAGAGCTGAGAGCAACCATCCATTGGTGATCAAAGGAATGGGAGTCTGCCTTCAAATGTGGCAACCAGTGAGTCAGCTAACCTTTCTCTGTGGAATCACTGCGACTTAGGATTGGTTTATCACATAAATATAATACATATATAGAATATATATTTTGCATATGTATAATGTACCACTGTTCTCCTCAGGCAGTATGACTAGGGGTAAAAGAGATAGGACAACCCTGGATCTGACTGTAGATATTTAAGAAACAATCTTAGGTTTGAAGCTCAGTTCTGGACACTACAAGGTCTTTGCAACTCTAGATAAAACCGAGTTACTAAAAGTTCTGCAAGTATTCAGCATCTCCATTCCCTAGTTATGGTGCAACATATGTGGCAAGCACCACATGTTTGTCCATGATTCACTGTGTCCGGACTTGATTGGGGTCTCTCAGGCTGCACCAATTGCTGATAATATGCAGCAAGTACTGGCCTTCTGGCTTGGAAGAGCACAACTCTAATACCTAGGAATTCTGCAAATTACAATTCTGACACACTTCCCGCAGGGCTGAAAGTGGAATTTGGACTATGGTTTCTTTTCAGAGGCTTCAGGGAAATGCCATTTTCTAGCAGCCTCTAGAGGCCATCCATGTTCCCTGGCCTCTTCTTTCCTTTCCAATGTTGGCTCTGGAAGATAAAGTTCTCATACAAACTCCTCCTTACATTTCTTCCTCTATCCCTTTTCCTTTCTTAAGAAATTTCTTGTTAGCCGGGCATTGGTGGCGCATGCCTTTAATCCCAGCACTCGGGAGGCAGAGGCAGGCGGATCTCTGTGAGATCGAGACCAGCCTGGTCTACAGAGCTAGTTCCAGGACAGGCTCCAAAGCCGCAGAGAAACCCTGTCTCGAAAAACAAAAAAAAAAACAAAACAAAACAAAAACAGATCTAAACCAAAAAACTTCTTGTTTACAAGGGGCAGAAATGGGCAACTCAGTAACATCTCCATATTTAAGAACTGCTAATTCACAACCTTAGTTTTATTTGCAAACTTAAATTTCCTTTGCCATATCCAAAATGTACATGAATCTTTGAAGTCTCTTTAACATATAAGGTAACATACCTACAGATTCCTGGGATTAAAATGAGCATCTTTAGGGTGATATTATTTTGACTACTGCAAATATATGGTTTTTATCTCATCTTCACCATTTTATTGCTTATTTTATTTCTACTTTACAGAGCCGCTCAATACTGGGTCTATCATTATTGTGAGATATGGTCAATGAACCCACTTTTTAGGGGAAATAACACACACATATTGAAGTGGTAGAGCTTGGATTTGAACTGTATCTGTCTGACTCATGCTTCATCACTTAATCACTTTGCTAGCTCCCACAGATGCCATGTTCTCCCTTTTTCCTTTGTGAGCACAGATGAACCTCCTTTCCTAAGTGGGGTGCATTCCAAAATCCTTAGTGAGTAGCTGGAACTTCAGCAGTACCAAATCCTATATAGACTATTTATCATTTTACATATACATACCTATGATAAAATTTAATTTATAAACTAGACACATGAAAAGATTAATGACTAATTAAACAGAAATAGAATGTACTATGATAAACCATATGTGAACACAGCCTCCCTCTTGAGGTTTTCTTGAGTTTTTTTTTGGGGGGGGGTGGGGAGGAAATCTCCAGTCTGATTCTAATTAATGTCACTATGCAAAAATTCATTCCTAGAATTTCTTAAACGTGTTCTTCAGAATCCTGAGAAAAATCAGCTGAGAAATTAGGGGAAGGTAATAAGTATACTAGTTCTGTCAAGTGAATGACAGTTTATCAACACAAGAGAAGAATCCTCAGGATCTGTCCAGCCTTCTTTGTAGCCTTTAACATTCTGCATCTGTGTGTGCCCAACTTTGTTTGCTCTGAACAATAACTCACTCTAGCACATAAAATAAGCATTATATACTTGCACACAGCTATACAATGTGTAAGTTTCTACACATCATATGTGCTGCTTAAATCCCACCAATGTTATTCTGAGAAACAGCACATTATAGAAGTAACTGAGTCATTAAGTTGACAGTTTCAGTACACGATTCTTCATAGTTTTCTTAACCTTGTAAAAGATTGAAATGTTAGATTGTTTAACCACTTCCCAGCACTGTCTACTGCCATATGTGCAGTTATGAGCCTTCTCCACACTCACAAGCACCATTCAAATATTTGTTATTAGTGAAACCTTCATAGTTATTCATTACTACAAAGTGTGTGAGACTGTTGGATGACTCTCTAGGATAATTTTTGACTTGGAGAACCCCTGAAAACCTTGTGAATTTATCTCAGTCCTGAACACTACCCTGTTCCCAGTTATATCTATCAGCAATTTGGAAGCAACAGCTCAAGTATTTGCTCTATCAATTTAATTCTTCTACAGTCTTGGGGAAATTACTATTTGAGCTTGAATGCCATTACCAATAAAAGGGGACAAAAATACCACATAGATTTGTTGTGATGATTTAATAAAATCATACTTTGAAGATACCTATCATTGCTAAAATTGAAAAAAAACAAAGAGGCTAAGAAAATCTTGGGGTACTTTTTTATGAGTTTGCATTTGACAATAGAGTTTGGATGTAATATCAAATATACAAAAAGTTATGGGCAACTCAGAATAAAACAGAAAGACGAATTCTTATTAAAATTATATTTTTCTTACATTAAAGAAGTGAAAAGAAAACCTCCTGAATGAGAGAAAATACTGGAAAGTTATAAGGGCAATATCTAATTATACACCCAGAATATAAGATTTCTTCACTCTCAGTAGCACAAAGAATGTGATGAAAAGATTAGCAGAGAAGGCTGGGGCTGAAGCTCGGCTATGTTATAGTCACCTATTATGAAGACCTATGATCAATTTTTTGTACTTCCACAAATCAAATATAAGATAGCAGAGGGAATTCCATTTCCCTTTTACACATAAAGAGCTGTGAGTCACTGCTTTGTCCCAAGGACAAGGATGGTTCAAAAGCAAAATTCAGTAACTGAAAAAAAGTTTTCTTGTTTTTTTAATTCCACAAAGAAAGTGATGTCACTGACATGCCCCTGTCCCAGAAACTAGAGAGACAGACAGTGGCCAACAGAGACTCATGACTTAGCAGAATAACCTCTTCCAAGCAGGAACCTCTCCTGAAACTGGTCAGTCAACACCGATTAATCCTCTGAACCTTAGTGTGAAAAAATCTGATTCAAAGACTCCTGGGGGAGGTGGGCAAGGTAAGGGGGAGCTTAACCTCCAGGGGTTATGACCAGTTTCTCATAGAAAATATGGCTTCTGACAGCGACTGATAGGAAAATCTGCCGTTTTGAAAAACACTAGAATGTTCTCAGAGGAAACCAGTCAACCAGATCAAACCCACCGGGCATTTATTAGAGCACAAGCCTCTGTGACTCTAGGGAGAGAAAATGACAATCTCAGTACCTTCTACAACACACTTGTCCATCTATCTATCCAAGTGGTGTGTGGGAAGTAAAACACTGAAAACAGCTGTGAAGTCCATTGAGGAGGCTCTGAGACCCAGTGAAAGAATTATCAAGTAAATCCTCCTTCTCATCCGTATCTGAGGGCTGTATACAGCTGTTCCCTCCGCAGGAATACTTAGAAATCTCTAGCTAGGGTTATTGCATGTCTTACCTTTAGAGGTGTAGATTTTAACACCTATCTGTTAGAACACTAGGCTGAGCACCCAAAGTCCAGATGAAGAGAGGGAGGAGCAATAAAATGAGGTCAAGACAATGATGTGGTTACCCAATGAAATAGCTTACCTGAGCTAACGGGAGCTCACCGATTCTGGCCTGACAGCAAGGGAAACAGTGTAGTGTTATAGGAGGAGGCCTGTTTGTTTCTGGTAGCTCAGACTCCCTAAATAATTACATAGAAACGATATTAATTAAATCACTGCCTGGCCTATTATCTCTAACTTCTTATTGGCTAGCTTTTATATCTTAATTTGACCCATTTCCATTATTTTATATTTTACCACGAGGCTCATGGCCTACGAGCAAGGTTCTGGCATGTCTGTTTCTGGCAGTGGCCCCAAGGTTTTTCTAAACTCCGCCTTCCTTCTTCCAGCATTCAGCACCTAACTCTACAGGACCCTTTTTCAAGCCTGAGACAGTTTTTTTATTAATCCATAATATTCACATCACCTCTCCTTTTCTGTTTAAATAAAAAGAAAGGTTTTAAATTTAACATAGTAAAATTACATATAACAAAACCATTATCAATCAAGAATTATAGTTACCTCTTACTTCCTGCTCCGCTTCAGGCGACTAGACTCCTTCCCGATTGCGCAGAGGGCTGTTGTCTGGGACGGTGATCTGACCGGGCGGCAGGACGCGGCATCTGACCGGGCGGCAGGACACGGCAGGAAGACCGGGCGGCGGGACGCGGCCCCGGCTGGGACCAGAGCGACTGCAGAGGACACAGGCTGCTGGCGGTGGGAACCATCCCAGCAGCAGAAGCAGGCTGCAGGGACCGCGCGCAACACCGAGATCAGATCGCCCCACTACAATTAAATCAAAGAGGTAGGCCTTT